>NC_080541.1:117724486-118026807 GCF_028640845.1 Ahaetulla prasina
ACTGGCTGACAAATTACATTGAACATGTAATCTTCAATGGAACTACATCTACATGGAGAGAAATATGCAGTGGGGTATCCCAAGGTTCTGTCTTATGCCCAGTACTCTTCAACATCTTCATAAATGATTTAGATGGGGGGTAAAACGGGAACTCATCAGATTTCACAAGATAGGAGGAATAGCCAACACTTTAGAAGATAGGCTCAAGATCCAAAATGATCTAGACCAGGGGTGTCAAACTGAATTTGTTCAAGGGCTGGATCAGTATTGTTCTCCTCCATGGGCCAGCGGGGTGGGGAGTGGTGGGGGGAGACCAGATGGATGCCTCCTACAGCACCCTGCCAACCAAAATGCAGAAGCCCAATGAAGCCCCCATGTGGCTTGTTTTCAGCATCCCCAGCCTTCAGCAGCACTCTGTCAGCCAAAAACGGGTCATGCAGAGGCCTCCTGTGGCCCATTTTTGGCCGGTAGAATACTGCTGGAGCATGGGGAGGCTGAAAACGGGCTGTGCAGGGGCCTTGTGGGGCCTCTGCATGGCCCATTTTAGCTGGCAGAGGCACTGAGGGCTGTCCTGCTTGAGCAGGGAATTGGTTTAGAAGACGTCCAAAGTCCCTTCTCACTTATTCTGTTATTCTGCTTCTAATGCAATTATTTCTTACTCATATCACTAGATAGATGATAGACAGACAGACAGACAGACACTATCTCATTACAGAGGAACCAGACTAAATTATTATTATTATTATTATTTATTAGATTTCTATACCGCCCTTCTCCCGAAGGACTCAGGGCGGTTTACAGCCAAAATAAGAACAGAAAAATATACAATTAAAAACAAAATTAAATAACTTATTATACAGTTGGCCGAAAATTTAAAAACATTTAAAATCTAAAAAACCCATTAAAATTCATCTAGAAATTTAAATTTAGAATTTAAAAAATCTAACAAAAAACTTAAGCCAGCCCCGCGCGAGTAAATAAATACATTTTCAACTCGCGGTGAAAGGTCCAAAGATCAGATATTTGGCGCAAGCCAGGGGTAAGTTCGTTCCAGAGGGTAGGAGCCCCCACAGAGAAGGATCTTCCCCTGGGGGCTGCCAGCCGGCATTGCTTGGTGGACGGCACCCTGAGAAATCCCTCTCTGTATGAGCGTACGGGTCGGTGGGAGGCATGGGATAACAGTAGGCGGTCCCGTAAGTATCCAGGCCCCAAGCCATGGAGCGCTTTAAAGGTGGTAACCAAAACCTTAAAGTGCACCCGAAAGACCACAGGCAGCCAGTGCAGCCTGCACAGGAGTGGTGTTACATGGGAGCTGCATGCGACTCCCTCTATCACCCGCGCAGCTGCATTCTGGACTAACTGAAGCCTCCAAGTGCACTTCAAGAGGAGCCCCATGTAGAGAGCATTGCAATAATCCAAGCGAGAGGTGACGAGAGCATGAGTGACTGTGTTGTGACCCAGGTTCCTGGACCCAGACTCCTGGACTCGGATGATTCAGAAAATGAGGGAGAAGACCTGGCAAGCCCTGTTTCTCTTGAGCCCTCTCCCTCCCTGGCACCCACTCAAAGGGAGGAGGAGGGGCCGGCACGGCCTGATTCTCCCGGGCCTTCTTCTGATTTGGCAACGCCCCAAGAGCAGTTTTGGAGTGACGCAAGATTACGAAGACTTGATCGACGTGCGCAGCAGCGGAAGAGTTGGGACAAAGCCAAGTCATAATTGTCATGCAGTGACATCTGCAGAGACTATAAATAGGAGGCGGGACTTCCTGGTTTTTTGTCTTGGACAAAGCAATGAATTTGGCGCGAGCTAACTATTTCATGGAGGGAAGAATATATTCGTGAGTAATTCTGGCCTTATCTATAATTTCCTCGTTATCTCCAGAAACTTGGCAGGCCCGTGGGTAGACGTGGCCAGGACATGTATCTATGTAAATAAAAGGAAAAACAAGGGGACGCCTCTGACGGACTCTTTGCTGGGAGTATTGGGGGAAGGGAAACAGAACATTTTGTCCGAGACCTGACTAAAACATCTTCCACCAAAGATGGATCAGCAGCAGGTACAGCAGCAGTTAGAGCAGCTACACGCGGCTAATCAACAGCTCCAGCAGCAAGTGGCTCACTTGGCAGGCCAACTTGCTGCCAGGAATGTGCCTGCAGCCCCCCCCATCCTCCCACTCCTCCTCCTCGTCGCAAGTGCCCGATAACCGTGCCGGATAAGTTTTCTGGGCAGCCTGAGATGTTCCCGACCTTCTTGGGACAGTGCCAACTCTACATGGCTATGAGGCCAGAGGATTTCCCAGGCGACCGGGCTAAGGTGGCCTTCGTGATTAACCTTCTTTCCGGCTCGGCTGCTCGATGGGCCACGCCCTCTTGCTCCAGGACAGCCCCTGCTGGCGGACCAACAGCGTTTTGGCAGCACCTCGCACCATGTATGAGGACCCGTTCGAATGCTGGCGGCAACCAGGCGCCTTAAGGAACTCCGTCAAGGAAACGCCCCTGCAGGAGTACATCGCGAATTTCGTCTTTTGTGCCAGGACTCTGACTGGAATGATGCAGCGCTGGTGGACGCGTTCAGGAGGGACTCTCAGAGGAATTGCAAGGCGAGCTGGCCCGCGTGGGCGCCACGGACCCTCGACAACTTGGTGCCCCTTTGTCTCTGCCTCGATGCCCGTCTGCAACGGCGACCGTCCCGTCGCACCCCCCGGGACCCTCCGTCGACATCTGCACCCCCACTTCCTGCACCACCAGCACCCAGGGTCGCCCCACGTTTTGTAACCGCTGCGGAAGAGCCCATGGAGTTGGGAGCGGCCAGACCTCGCCTAACAGCCCAGGAGCGGAACCGGAGGCGCCAAGGGGGATTGTGCCTGTACTGTGGGGAGCCCGGCCACTTCGCTGCTTCTTGCCCCAGAAAGCGAAGTGGGGCACGCACGCCGGTCCCCGAATCACAGCGTGACCCATCGGGAAACGGAGCAGGCCCGACCTCGGGGAAACCCTAGGTCGGGCACGTACTAAGCCCCCACTGGACGTTGCGGAAGTAGACTCTGGGCCCCCTCGGCATCTGATTCTGGACACACGGATATGGTTGGGGAACCAGTCGGACGGGCTCCAGGCGCATGCGCTGGTGGACTCAGGGGCCACAACAAACTTTATGGACCAGGCCTTTGTGACCCAGTTTGCGGTCCCCGTGGTTCCGGTGGACCCTCCGATGCGGGTAGAGACAATTGATGGACGAGAACTGGTGTCCGGCCCCATTAAATTCGCCACCCAGCCTTTGCGCCTGGCTATTGGGGACCATGAGGAGGCGATCCAGTTTTATGTCACGGCGGACCTTCATTTTCCCTTGGTCCTTGGTTGGCCTGGCGGACCCACGATCCTCAGGTGGCCTGGTCGCGGGCGCCATCTCTTTCCCGAGTCTGCAGTGCGTCGATCACATCCGCCACACCTGTGCCGGCCAGAACGTCCCCACCGCTGCCATCACCTTGCCTCCTGAGCTGGCGGACTTCGCCCGGCGTGTTCAGCGAGAAGGAGGCGGACCGACTACCCCGCATCGGCCCTCGATTGCCCGTGGACCTTCTGCCCAACGCACCACTGCCTGTGGGACACCTGTATTCCATGTCGGAGCCCGAGTTGGCCGCCTCAGGGCCTTCCTGGACAAAAACCTGCCCCGAGGGTTCATCCGGCCTTCAAAGTCCCTCTCGGCCCCGGTCCTCTTTGTGAAGAAGACAGGGGACTTGCGCCTATGCTGTGATTACCGCCGGCTAAACGCCATTACGGTGCGGAATCGCTACCCCTGCCGCTCATCCGGAGCTACTGGAAAGGTTGCGGAGGCCACGATCTTCACCAAGCTCGATCTCCGGGGCCTACAACCTGGTGCGGATACGAGAAGGAGGCGAATGGAAGACGGCATTCGCACCCGATACGGACACTACGAATACACTGTCATGCCATTTGGGTTGACCAATGCTCCTGCCGTTTTCAGCACTTCATGAGCAGCGTGTTCCGAGACATGTTGGATCGGTTCGTGGTTATCTACCTCGACGACATCCTGATTTACTCCCGGTCCAGGGAAAGCCACCTTCGACACGTCAGTCTGGTTCTGCAACGCTTGCGGGAGCAACAACTCAATGCGAAGCTGGAGAAATGCGTCTTCTTCCGGACTTCCATAGAATTCCTCGGGCATATCATCTCGCCCGAGGGCATAGCCACGGACCCACGTAAAGTAGAAGCTTTGTGTAGCTGGGAAGCCCCTCGTCGGGTGAAGGATGTTCAGCGCCTACTGGGCTTCGCCAACTACTACCGGACCTTCATCCCGGGCTTCGCCACACTGACAGCTCCACTTACCCAGCTCCTCAGGAAGAAGGTTGCATTCCGGTGGGGTCCCCCGCAGCAAGAAGCATTCACAGCCCTCAAGAAAGCCTTCGTCACGGAACCCGTCCTGAGGCATCCCGACCCGCTCCGGCCTTTTGTGGTGGAAACAGACGCGTCCAATGTGGCTCTGGGAGCGGTGCTGCTACAGGGTCCGACGAATGGCGGCACACTTTTCCCTGCGCTTACTACTCCCGGAAACTCAACCCTTCCGAGCGCAACTACACTATCTGGGAAAAGAGTTGCTGGCTATCAAGGCTGCATTCGAGGCTTGGCGACACCATCTGGAGGGGCCCGACATCAGGTGGAGGTCCGAACGGACCATCGGAATCTCGAGCACCTCACCACAGCTCGGAAGTTGAACCAGCGGCAGATCCGGTGGTCGTTGTTTTGCCGGTTCAACTTCCGCGTGACCTACATTCCCAGCGGTCACAACCGAGGGCGGATGCCCTGTCCCGCAAGCCAGAGTACCTCTGCGCCAAGGACCCCTTCCTCCACGGACAGTGCTGCCGGCAGAAGCCTTGGCCGCAGCACGGAGCCAGTGGACTTGCGGGCCCAGGTGCGAGGCGCAGCGCCAGGACGCCTGGTCGCAGCAAAGGAGAGCGGAGGTGGGCCCCACGCCTCCTTGGACCTTGGAGGAGGACTTACTCAAGTTTCGGGGCGATTATATGTGCCCACAGGACCACTCGAGCCCTCGTCATGACCCAGTGCCACGACAACCCTGCAGCAGGACATTTTGGGTTCTTCAAGACCCTCCACCTGGTGACACGGACCTTTGGTGGCCCGAGTGCGGCATGATATACATGCCTACGTGACATCCTGCGTACGTGCCGGCAAGCCAAGACCGCCACGGGGCCCCTCCCGGCTCCTCCAGCCCTTGCCGACACCCGACAGACCCTGGGGCGATCTCTATGGATTTCCTGACAGACCTGCCGCCGTCCTCTGGGTTCACCACGGTGCTGGTGGTGGTGGACATGCTCACCAAGATGGCACACTTCATCCCATGCCGCGGACTGCCCACAGCCGCAAAACGCCCGTCTCTTTCTGCAGCACATCTTCCGCCTCCATGGTCTACCGGACAGGGTGGTTTCGGACCGCGGAGTTCAGTTCACAGCCCGCTTCTGGAAGAGCCTGATGGCCGCATTGGAGGTGCAGGTATGTCTGTCGTCATCGCACCATCCGGAGACCGACGGGGGTACAGAGAAGGTCATCGGTATACTGGAACAGTATCTCCGTTGCTTCATCAACCAGCAACAGGACAACTGGGCCGACTACCTGTCCCTGGCGGAGTTTGCTTTTAACAACTCTCAGCACACCTCTACTCAGATGACCCCGTTCTTTGCCAATGTGGGGTACCATCCGCGGCTCTTCCCTCTGGCACCACCGGACTCTCCTGTTCCCGAACGCAGACCTTCCTGACGGAATTGCATGCGGTCCAACAGTTGGTACGCCAGCAGCTGAATCGGGCAAGGAGGACTACAACGGTCCGCCGACCGCTCCCGATGGGCAACGCCCCGCTGGCAGTTGGAGACCGGTGTGGCTCTCCACCAAACACCTCCCGTCCGACCGCCCGGTAAAGAAGTTGGACCACCGATTCATCGGCCCGTTCCTGTCGAGGCAGTCATCAACCCGGTAGCCTACCGACTGACCCTGCCACGATCCATGCGGATCCACCCGTTTTCACGGTCCCTTCTGGTTCCTGAGGCCACACCGAGTCCCCTTCGGTGCCCAACAGCACCCGTCACTGTCGCTGAGGACGGATCGGAGGAATACGAAGTCCACAGCGTACGAGACTCTCGCTGGCTAAAGGGTCGTTTCCAATATTTGATCGCGTGGAAGGGATACGGGACTGATTTCTCCTGGGTAGATGCCTCCGACGTTCATGCCCCTGACCTGGTGCAGGCCTTCCATGAGCAGAACCCAGCCCGACCGCATCCCGGTCGTCAGCCCCGGGGGAAGGGCCCTGCGGTGAGGGATAGTGTTGTGACCCAGGTTCCTGGACCCAGACTCCTGGACTCGGATGATTCAGAAAATGAGGGAGAAGACCTGGCAAGCCCTGTTTCTCTTGAGCCCTCTCCCTCCCTGGCACCCACTCAAAGGGAGGAGGAGGGGCCGGCACGGCCTGATTCTCCCGGGCCTTCTTCTGATTTGGCAACGCCCCAAGAGCAGTTTTGGAGTGACGCAAGATTACGAAGACTTGATCGACGTGCGCAGCAGCGGAAGAGTTGGGACAAAGCCAAGTCATAATTGTCATGCAGTGACATCTGCAGAGACTATAAATAGGAGGCGGGACTTCCTGGTTTTTTGTCTTGGACAAAGCAATGAATTTGGCGCGAGCTAACTATTTCATGGAGGGAAGAATATATTCGTGAGTAATTCTGGCCTTATCTATAATTTCCTCGTTATCTCCAGAAACTTGGCAGGCCCGTGGGTAGACGTGGCCAGGACATGTATCTATGTAAATAAAAGGGGAAAAAAAAGGAAGGCCTCTGACGGACTCTTTGCTGGGAGTATTGGGGGAAGGGAAACAGAACAGACTGTGCATAAGGCATCCCGGTCAAGGAAGGGGTGCAACTGGCGAACCAGGCGAACCTGGTGAAAAGCTCTCCTGGAGACGGCTGTCAAATGGTCTTCGAACCCAAAATAGCTGGGTCCAGGGAAGGCTTCTTGAAACATGTAGTGGCATGAAGCTTCCCCAACAACCTGTCCACGTCCTCGAGAGCCACAGGGTCAAACTCATCCCAAACAATCTCAACAAGATGCGACTCTGCCCTCTCACTTGGATCATCCCAATTCCGGTCCAAGCCATCCCGGAGCTGAATGATTTTATCGTATAGATAACCACTAAACTCCTCGGCACATCCCTGCAAAGGGTCATCCCATGCCTCCTGATGAAGGAGAGAGCGAGTCACCCGAAACAGGGCGGCTGGGCAGTTATCTGCCGACGCAATGAGGGTGGAAGCGTAAGAATGCTTCGCCTCCCTCAGTGCCACTAGGTAGGCCTTAGAATAAGACCTAACTAGTGTCCGGTCAGCTTCGGAATGACTGGACCTCCAAGTACTCTCTAGGCGTCTTCTCCGGTGTTTCATCTCCCTCAGCCCCTCGGAGAACCAAGGGGCCGGCTGAGATCTGCGCCGGGTCAGAGGCCGCAAAGGCACGACATGGTCCAAAGCTCCAGCCGCGGCCTGTTCCCAGGCCACAACTAGTTCTTCAGCCGTGCCGTGGGCCAGATCCTCAGGGAACGGCCCAAGCTCCATCAGGAACCTCTCAGGGTCCATCAGGCGCCTGGGATGGAACCAACGCATTGGTTCCGTCTCCCTGCGGTGGTGGGTGGCAGTCCGAAAGTCAAGGCGAAGGAGAAAATGATCTGACCATGACACCGGTTCTGTTACTAAATCATCTAATTCCAGATCATTTAACCACTGTCCGGAGATATAAATTAGATCCAGTGTGCCTCCTCCAGTGTGCGTAGGGCCGTCAATTACTTGAATCAGATCCAAGGCCATCATGGAAGCCTGGAACTCCCGGGCCGCCGTCGATGACAAGCCGGTCGATGGCAAGTTGAAATCCCCCATGACTATAAGTCTGGGGGTCTCAACCGCCACCCCGGCAAGCACCTCCAACAACTCGGGTAGGGCTGTAGTCAAGCAGCAAGGAGCCAGGTACGTGATCAACAGACCCAACTGATTCCTATGGCCCCACCTCACAAAGAGGGATTCACAACCGGCTATCTGAGGGACAGTGGCCTCCCTCGGCTCAAGACCTTCCCTAATAACAACTGCCACCCCCCCCCCCACCCCTACCTTGGGCTCTCGGTTGATGAAATGCTCGGAAACCCGGAGGGCACAACTCAACAAGGGGGACACCCCCCTCCGAGCCCAGCCAGGTCTCCGTAATGCCCATAAGGTCTGCGGACTCCCCCTGAATAAGGTCGCAAATCAGGGGGGCTTTATTAACCACAGACCGAGCATTACATAACATCAACCGAAGACCCAAGCTCTGAGGGTCATGGCCGCCCGGGGAACGGGTAAAGACTAAGGGGCGGAGCACGTGATCACTTTTAAACAGCGATCATAATAGACAGACCAGACTTAATAGACTAAATAGCCTTTCAGCCAATATCCCAAAGTTGTTTTCCAAAAGACAGCTGGGCTTTCTTGGTATTTTTCTGAAGTCAGAAGTTTTGTGACTACAGTGAGTATGTGTAATATGATGTTTTGGAGTTTTTTATTCATTTTCGGGTCTAATATTCCTAAAAAAAATAGTTCCGGTTTCAAATCTATTTTTTGTTCTGTAATTTCTTCCAGCCATTTTTGAATTTTGCACCAATATTTCCTTGTGATGGGGCACGTCCACCACATGTGATAGAATGTTCCAAATTTGTGGTTGCATCTTCAGCATTTGGGGGATAAATTTGCGTGTCAGCTTTGAAAGCCATACTAGGCCGGAAGCTTCCGTGCTGCCACTTTCTCATATGTGGGAAAGTAGGAGGTGGGATTTAGTAGGGGGCCCATTAGACATAATAATATTCTTCCTGCCGGTCAAGGTCAGGCCAGTCCTGCATCTGGAGAAGGAGTGGTCGGAGTGATGTCTCGAGATGGTACAGTTGGCGATTGGAGCATGTGATCAACAGAGGAGTCAGGGGGTGGTGGTTTTTGGAGTTTTGTTTTACCGAGGGAAAACCCAGATCTCTCAGATTCGGATTTCCCCAGATGTGCCAAATTACCTTTTCTAGTAAAAGAACTTTGAAAGATGAGTGCTTTGGAGTTTTTACTTGGGGAGAGGGTTTTCTGGAATGCTAAAATTAATCCGAATCCCCTTTAGAACATAGTGGCACCCCCAAAAGGGAGGCGTCGGGGTGCTGGGCCCCAGCATCCACTGAAACCTTTGGGAGATGCGAAGACTCAGTGAAGATGGAGGAGAAAGAAGAAATTTCAGAGGGGGCAATGGGTACAGATACTCAAGGATTTATTGACACCCGGTTCTCTCCTTCGGAAGAAGTAGTGCATGCCATTGAAGCTGCAGAGGAGGCCCAAAAGCTAGGTGCTCGGCCCAAGGAATCAGATTCCTGGAAAAGTTGCCAGTCTGATCCAACTCCTGAAAGGGGACCAGAGGTGAGATCGCCGGGATACCATGACGATCCCAGCCTAACGAAGTTGCCCCTCCTACTTTCCAGCCAGAGTGGAGAGCGGGGACAGCTGTGGGATCCGGAGATTCCCAGGAATGGAACCTGCTGCCTCCGTCACGAAGTCGATCCTTGATGGGGTTCCCTGAGAGTTTTGAACGCAGGAAAGTGGGAAGCTATGCACCCCCCTTCCAGCTTCCTCATGTGAGATTGAATTTAGCACAGCCTACGTTCATCTTCCCCCCTCTGGGGGGGAATTAGCGGGGCTCAGGCCCGTCCCAATATGGCCAGGGGTAAACCGATCATCTCCCAGGCACAATAGGGAGGTTACACAGATGGGAGACATGAAACGCAGCTGGCATGGGGAATGCAACATCCCCCTCTGGAGCCCCTTCACCTGCCGGTCTTTGTGCTACCTCCTGCTCAATCCATCCCCCCAGGCTGGGGATTCTACCCCGGCCAGGGGTGGGTCCAGTGCCAGTGGCATCCAGCTTCATCTGCTCCAATTTTCCAGGGATCCCCCTGGCCTCAGTATGGCCCAATGACCCCAGCAATGCAGTGGGGGGCTGATCCAGCAGCCAGCTGGACTTCCACCCCCCTCTCCAGCCCAGTGAGCAGCTCCGTCATCCCCGGCCCGTCTCCCTCAGCAGGGGGTCTTCCACCAACCTGCAACGGCTTTGCCACAAGTTCCACCTCAACTGCCGGCCACTGAGCCCTGTCCCCCAAAGCGACCAACTCCACCTTGCTTCAGAGCAACGTATGATGGCACTCCTGCCAAACTGGCTTACTTCCTCAGCAGGGTTTGGGCTCATATAGATCAGTATGAAGATCAATATGAATCAGAGCGGGACTTGATATCAGCGATTTCTGATGGGATGAATGAAGGAGAGGCTTCTGAATGGATAGCCCAGCTGCACAATTAAGGCATTGCAGAATTAAATGACACCGGTGAGTTTGTTGCACTGCTTCGGGCCAGATTTGAAGACCGAGACCATATCAACAACAGTGAAGCCACCATTAAAGTGATGAAACAAGGTAATCGACCCTTAAAAGACTTTGTGTGGGACTTTAGGCGGGTTGTAGGGAATCTGGGGCATTGGCCAGACCGCATGCTCCTGCACTATTTCAAAGAAGCCATTAATCAAGAAGTCAGAACAGCCTATGGGATCCAGGGGGGTGCCTGAGTGGCTACATGATTGGTACACCATGTCCATAGCTCTGGACAGAGAAATTCACCCCCACCGCAAAAATCTAGCTGGAAAGCCTCCTCGGAGAGTGTTAGCCAGATGGCCCCTCTCAAGGCCTGCAGAAATTTCCTCCCCTCCACCAGAAAGATTGAATAAATGCTATTGGTGTGGGCAATTGGGACATTATGCTTCTGAGTGCCTGGCCCCTGCTCCAGTTCCACAACAACATCCATCCAGGGCTACCTGAAGGAAAAGGGCTCTATGGAAGGGCCCAGACATCAGTCAATTTGCTAGACAAGCCAGAGGGGTTCCCCTCCCCACTGAAGAGAACGAGGAACCTCCGGCTGAAGAAGCCCCCCCCAACGAGGCTAACAGAAAAGATGACCCGATGGTGAGTGTACCCATCCCCCCTTTTCTATTAAAGTGAAACTAGTGGTGCCAGAGATGGGGGAGCAAAGAGACTTACCAGCCATAATAGATACAGGCTGTACCAGATGTCTGGTAGATGTCTAATTGGGATTCCAATTGTGAAACAATTGGGGATCAAAACAAGAGCTTTAAAGCACCCAATTAAATTTCACCAGGTAGATGGGACATTAATTGGGGGTGGGGGGTCCCAGCCACCCAAATTACAGAACTGATTGGGTTAGAAATTGGAAGGCATCATGAACTTATACGATTTATATTAATTCCAAAGATGTCAGAATCTATCATACTAGGCCTAGCTTGGCTGGACAAATGGGCCCCCACCATAGGGGAAGATGGATACCAGAAAATCATATTGGATATTGGCCCCCTGCCCCCTATCCGTCCTCCTGAGGAATGGCCAACCCATGAAGGCCAGCTGCCAAAAACAGCAGGTGCTGGGTCAGACAGACCACCAGGTGAACCCCAGATTCCTAAGGCATATACAGACTTGGCTGAAGTGTTTAGCGAGGAGGAATGTAACATCCCCCTCCTCATTGGCCCACAGATTGTGCCATCGAGTTAGAGCCATGAGCCAAGTTACCGAAACCCAGGATGTACTCCATGATGCCTGCTGAAATGACTGAGTTGAGGAGGTACGTCGACACCAACCTAGCCAGGGGGTTCATCGAGCCTGCGAAATCCAGGGTGGCCACCCCCGTATCATTTAAAGAAAAGAAAGATGGAGGGCTAAGATTATGTGCTGATTTTCAAAACATCAATTGTGTTTGCATACAAAACACCTACCCCTTAAATTACAGGAATGGCAAAAGGGGATTAATAAATTTGTATGGATGGGCAAAAAACCAAGAATAAAATTAAAAATAATGCAGGATATAAGGGAAAGGGGGGGGGGTCTTAAAATGCCTAACTTAAAATTGTATTATGAAGCAGTTGTCTTATCATTAATTACTGATTTAACTAGGAAAGAGTTTTGAATATAGAAGGTTATGGTTTGTTATATGGGTGGCATGCCTATTTATTATATGATAAGAAAGTAGATAAAATATTTAAAAATAATATAATTAGAAATGCATTATTGAGGGTCTGGAGGAAATATCAATATAAATTAGATGGAAAGATTCCAATATGGGCAATCCCGAGACACATGATAGAAAATATAAATATATATCAAAAGATGGAGATAGTTACCTATAAAGAACTTCTTTGTATGGAAAAGGGGGAATTACAATTAAAATCCAGAGAAAAGATGGGGGAAGAAGGGAAAAATTATACATGGTTCCAATATGGACAATTACAAGCTAGATGGAAATTAGATCAAAAAATAGGTGTTAAGCAAACTGAGGATAATTTGTTAAAACAAATGAGAGATCAAGGCCAACAGCATATTAAGAGGTTGTATAATGTATTAGTAGAAATAGACTCAGAGACTGAATTGGTTAAGGATTGTATGATTAAGTGGGCACAAAATTTTCAGCAACCAATAATGTTGGAAACTTGGGAAAGAATTTGGGTGAGGAATGTTAAATTTACACAAGCGCAAAATATGAGAGAAAATTTTTATAAGATATTTTATAGATGGCATTTAGACCCCAAAAAGTTGTCATGTATGTATCCTAATGTACAGGCTAAATGTTGGAGATGTGATTGTGAAGATGCCACTTAATACCATATATGGTGGACTTGTAAAAAAGTTAAAGCATTTTGGATTAAAGTATGGTGGATCATGCAGAATATTTTGAAAAAGAAGATTAAGTTTACCCCGCAGTTCTTTCTACTAGGAATAATTATGGATTGTACAGCTATAGAGACTAAATTGATTTTGAACTTAATAACAGCCGTAAGACTTTTGATTGCTCAATATTGGAAGAAAGAAGAATTACCTACAATTGAAGAATGGACACTCAAAGTATCAAATCTGGCAGAAATGGCAAAAATCTCTGCTTACTTGAAAGACTATACACAAGAAAAATATATTTTAGAATGGAAAATGTGGATTGATTATATTCAAAATAAGTATCAGATAAAAAAATATCGAATAGCATATGAGTAAATTTAGGAAATATTTTGTATTAGATATATTTCTGAAGGAGAGGGGAATTGAGAGTGTGATTAAGTGTGGAGTGACTAGAGATTATAATTTAGGAATTATTTTAGATTATGATTGTTAATTTTGATACCCTGCATTTTGTTCTGGGAAGTCGGGGTGGGGGGTAAGGGGGAGGGGAATTGGGGGGTTGAGGCTAGAAATGGAATGATGGTTAATGTACAGGGATTATTGAAGATGTATAAATATAATTAATGTAGGGTCGGGTCTGCCCAGTTACCATTTTAGAACGGTGGGGCGGGAGAAAAGAGAGAGTAGGAGGTAGGAAAGAGGAGAAGAGGAAGGAAGAGGGGTAGAAGAGGGAGAAGGAAGGTGTAGGGTGGAGGGAGGAGAGGATGTAGATAAGAGAAGGAGAGGAAGGTCTGGAAAGTAGAAGAAGGTAGAAGAGGGAAGAGTGTTAAAAAGGGGGTGGTGACTGGGCAAACCCGACTAATTGTATATAACTGTACATTGAATGAGTTGTTTGACATGATTGTAAAAATAAAACTTTTTTATAAAAAAAACAAAAAAAACACCTACCCCCAACCCCTAATGAAAGACTTGCTGAACCACCTGTCAAAAGGCAAGATTTTTACCAAGCTAGATCTGAGGGAAGCCTACTACTGGGTTCGCATAAGGGAGGGAGACAAATGGAAAACTGCTTTTAACTGCCCCCTGGGCACTTTCCAAATCTGGGTCATGCCGTTTGGACTTCAAGGGGCCCCAGCAGTCTTCATGCAACTGATCAATGAAATTCTGCATGACCACCTATATAAGGGGGTTCTCGTCTACTTGAACGATATTCTTCTATTCAGTGAAAATGTGGAAGAGCATATCAAGTTAGTCAGGCAAGTGCTGAAAAAACTCCTAGAGACCAAGCTTTATGCAAAGCTGTCAAAATGCGAGCTTCATAAGGAGTCCTTGGACTACCTGGGCTACAGGGTGTCGAACCAAGGAATCGAAATGGACCCAGAGAAGGTGAAGGCAGTGCTAGACTGGGAACCCCCACAAAGATGTAAGCAGCTTCAAAGTTTCCTGGGGTTTGCAAATTTTTACAGGCAATTCATCCCTTCCTTCGCCGAGGTTGCACTCCCTTTAATGGAATTACTAAAAACCGGTCCATCTCCCAGCAAGCCAAAACCTAGCCAACCCCAAAAATCCTTTGAGCAATTAAAGCGCTTATTCGCAATGGAACCGATCCTCCAACACCCGGACCGAAATAAACCTTTTGTGGTCCAGGCTGATGCTAGTGATGTGGTGGTGGCGGCTGTTCTAATGCAAAGGAATGCCCAAAACGAACTAATGGAGTGTCCTTACATATCGAAAAAATTAACGGATACAGAGTGCAGATGGGCGGTATGGGAGAAGGAGGCTTTTGCAGTGCGGTGGGCTCTCCTAACCTGGAGACACTTCCTAGAGGGAGTTAAGGATCCTTTCGAAGTGTGGATGGACCCTTGAGGCCCTGAGGCCCCTCGGAAACTTTCCCCCAAGCAGGTTCAATGGGCTCAGTACTTCAAATGTTTTAACTTCAACCTGAAATACATCCCAGGGGAAAAAAACCTATTAGCTGATGCCTTATCGAGAAAGCCCCAGTTTGACAGCTGATGGGAAGAGATAGTTTACGCCATGATCTCTGAATCCCAACCAGCGGCACAAGCTCCCACTCCAGCACAACCACGCCGTGGTTCCAATCTCCCGGAAGACAAGTTGACAGCAGAGCTAAAATCAGTGTTCTCAACCAATGCCTGTTTCAAGGAGAACCTAACGGATCTGACCCTAAGAGAGGGATTGGCTTGGAAGGGGAGTAAGATTTATGTGCCCAGCAGTATGCGACTCAGAGTGCTACAACGGAGTCACGATTCTCGATTAGGAGGCCACTTTGGATTTTTAAAAACCCTCCATTTGACTAGAAGGCAGTTCTGGTGGCCAAGGATGAAAGCTGAGGTGGAGGACTATGTTAAAAGCTGCGCCACCTGCACCTTCATGAAGACTAGACCAGGGAAGCCCCTGGGGCTTCTCCAGTCTGTGGCCGAACCCCCGAACCCCTGGGAGAAGATTGCAATGGACTTCATAGTTGAGTTCCCTGACAGCGGAGGGAACAGGGTGATTTGGACTGTCATTGATTTATTTTCCAAACAAGCACATTTCACTGCCTGCAATGGGCTACCCTCAGCCAAGAAGCTGGCAAAACTGTTCGTGAAGTATATCTACAGACTACATGGGGTTCCATGAAGGATAATATCAGATCGCAGGGTCCAGTTTACTGCTAAGTTCTGGAAAGAGTGGGAGGCTCTCTAGGTGATCCATTGGGTCATTCCAGGGGCTTAGCTCAGCTTTCCATCCGTCAACTAACGGAGCTGCTGAAAAATTGAATGCCATGGTGGAACAATACATTAGATGTTATGTAAATTATCAACAAGAGAACTAGGTGGAGCTATTACCGTTTGCAGAAGTGGCTTATAAATGCAGTACACAGTAGCACTGGTTTGACTCCTTTTCAGATAACTGCGGGCATGGGTTTTGTACCGATGCCTGAGCTGCCTAGAGAGCCTCCCACTTCCATGTTCCTGACGGAATGGATAAATTCATTGAAAAAGGGGAGGGAGGACACTAAGAAAGCTTTGGCTGAATCGGCAGAGAAATATAAAGCCCAGGCTGATATTTATTTATTTATTTATTTATTTATTTATTCAAATTTATATACCGCCCTATCTCCCGAAGGACTCAGGGCGGTTCACAGGCAAATAAAACAGCATATATATACAAATTAAGAAAACCATTAAGAAAACATATTCAAAAAGCCTGATTATTAAAATAATATAGATATTAAAACCAATTAAAACCCCTATAAAATTTTAAAATTTAAAATTAGAAAATTTAAAAAACTAGTCCAGTCCCGCGCAGATAAATAGGTGTGTTTTAAGCTCGCGACGGAAGGTTCGAAGGTCTGGAAGCTGGCGGAGTCCTGGGGGGAGTTCGTTCCAGAGGGTGGGAGCCCCCACAGAGAAGGCCCTTCCCCTGGGCGTCGCCAGATGGCACTGTCTAGCTGACGGCACCCTGAGGAGTCCCTCTCTGTGAGAGCGCACGGGCCGGTGAGAGGTATCCGGTAGCAGTAGACGGTCCCGTAAGTAGCCCGGCCCTATGCCATGGAGCGCTTTAAAGGTGGTTACCAGAACCTTGAAGCGCACCCGGAAGGCCACAGGTAGCCAGTGCAGTCTGCGCAGGATAGGTGTCATACGGGAGCCACGAGGGCTCCTCTATAACCCGCAGCCGCATTCTGAACTAACTGCAGTCTCCGGATGCCCTTCAAGGGGAGCCCCATGTAGAGAGCATTGCAATAATCCAGGCGAGACGTCACGAGGGCGTGAGTGACCGTGCACAGGGCATCCCGGTCTAGAAAGGGGCGCAACTGGCGCACCAGGCGAACCTGGTAAAAAGCTCTCCTGGAGACGGCCGCCAAATGATCTTCAAAAGACAGCCGTTCATCCAGGAGGACGCCCAAGTTGTGCACCCTCTCCATCGGGGCCAGTGACTCGCCCCCGACAGTCAGCCATGGACTCAGCTGACTGTACCGGGATGCCAGCATCCACAGCCACTCTGTCTTGGAGGGATTGAGCTTGAGCCTGTTTCTCCCCATCCAGACCCGTACGGCCTCCAAACACCGGGACAGCACTTCGATAGCTTCGTTGGTAAACACCGATCTCTTCAACCCCCTTCCCGGATAGGAGATAGAGTGTATTTGTCAACCAAATACCTAAGATTGAGGTTGCCTAGCAAAAAATTTGGTCCCAAATTTATAGGTCCTTTCCCTATAGTAAAGGTGATTAACCCGGTGACTGTCCAACTTGACCTTCCTCAAATATTAGGGAGGGTGCACCCAGTGTTTCACAGTAGCTTATTGAAACCAACAAGGGGATCTAACTTAAGGCCCTTATCAGCTGCTCCCCCCCCTCCTTTGATAATCCAAGGGAAGACCCATTATGAAGTTAAGAAGATACTTGACTCTTGACTGTACAGGGGTCATTTACAATATTTGGTCCACTGGAAGGGGTACCCGTTGCCTGAAGCTACGTGGGTGAAAAGTTGGGATGTGAATGCTGATACTCTAGTCAAGCGATTTCATGATAAATTCCCTGAGAAACCTAAAGGTCATCCTGGAGGGAGGATAGGGGGTTAGGAGAGTGTGTACTGGGCGTTAACCCCATCTTTTGTATTTTGTCTGTTTTACTTTCCAGGGTGTGTTTTCTTCTGCAGGGGGGACACCTGTCAGCTTTGGAAGCCATACTAGGCCAGAAGCTTCCGTGCTGCCACTTTCTCATGTGCAGGAAAGTAGGAGGAGGGATTTAGTAGAGGGGCTCATTAGACATAATAACATTCTTCCTGCCGGTCAGGGTCAGGCCAGTCCTGCATCTGGAGAAGGAGTGGTCAGAGTGATGTTTTGAGATGGGACGGTTGGCGATTGGAACATGTGATCAGCAGAGGAGTGAGGGGGGTGGTTTTTGGAGTTTTGTTTTACTGAGGCAAAACCTGGATCTCTCAGATTCGGATTTCCCCAGATGTGCTAGTTTACCTATCCTAGTAAAAGAACTTTGAAAGATGCATGCTTCGGAGTTTTTACTTGGGGAGAGGATTTTCTGGAACGCTGACATTGGGTACATTTTGGCTAATCTCCCTGGGGGAAAATGCCATCTATAAAACATTTTATAGAGGTTTTCTTTGTAGGCGACTGCTGTTGTAAATTTATAGTTCCTTGTCCATAGTTTGTCCCATTGTTCTAATTCTATGTTATGCCCATGGTTCCTAGCCCAACTAATCATAGTTTCTTTTACTACTTCTTCCTCCATTTTATATCTTAGTAAAAAATTATATAATTTTGTAATCAGTTTTTCCCCCATTCTTAATAAAATTTTATCCAGTTCCAATTGTTTCTCATGTATGCCGAATAATTCTTGGTCTTTTTTTAGTCTCATTTTAATTCGTAGGTAGGGCCACCATTTTATATTTATTCCATGCTTTTTCAACAGTTGCACTGATTTTAATTCTCCTTTTTCGTCTAAAATTTCTGAATATCTTACCCTTTTACTAAGATTTATTGTATTTGGGTGTGTCATTGCCTCCATTGTCGATAACCAGTTTGGGATTTTTGTATAGTGGTTTTTTTAATCTTTACCCAGACTTTAAACAGGGAGTTCCTTACAATGTGTCTCTGAAAATATGAATGTGTTTTATATTTCCCTTCCCAGAGAAAACTGTGCCAACCTGTTTGAAGGTCATGTCCTTCTAACGCTAATATTCTTTTGTTTTTAAGTTGTATTCAATCCCTCAGCCAAGTCAAGGCGGCTGCCTGGTAGTACAGCTCCCAGTCCAGGAGGCTGAAACCCCCATGATTCCTGCTGTCTTGTAAATGCTTAAATTTAATACAGGGTTTTTTCACTGCCCATATAAATTTGGATGTTATTTTATTTAATTGTTCAAAGAAAAACTTCTCTAATTTTACCGGTATTGTTTGAAAAAAATATAGCAATTTAGGTAATATGTTCATTTTGATAGTTGAAATTCTGCCAATTAATATCCGTAATTTATTCCAATTTTCCAAATCTTTTTGTATTTGTTTTAGCAGTGTGTTATAATCATCCTCTTTTATTGTGCTACATTTTGCTGATAGCCATATTCCCAGGTATTTAATTTTCTTGGCTCTAATTCTTCATTTTGTCTTTTAGTTAAGTTTTGGGTTAATATTTTAGTTTTCTCTTTGTTTATTTTAAGCCCTGCCACTTTGTGAAATTGATTTATAGCTTGTAGTAGTATTAATCCTGTCTCTAAAGGCTCTTCTATAATAAATGCCAAGTCGTCAGCAAAGGCCTGTACTTTATATTCTTGTTCTCTAATTTTTAATATTTTAATTTCCCGATTCTGTCTTATTTGTTGCATCAGTGTCTCTATTGAAAGAATAAATAACAGAGGGGATAGGGCGCATCCCTGTCTAACTCTTTTGTTATATTGAAACCTACTGTTGTTTCTCCATTTAATATTATTTTTGCTTTCTGGTTCATATATATTGCTCTAATTGTTCTAATAAATTTCTCACCAAAAATTCATTGCTACTAGTTGGTTAATTAAGAAATCCCAATTTAAATTGTCGAATGCTTTTTGTACATCTAGGAATACAAATGCTACTTGCTTTTCTGGGTGTATTTTATAATATTCTAAAGTATTCATTATCATTCTTATATTATTTTTTATGTGTGTGTTGGGTAAAAATCCATTCTGGTCTGGTTGTATGATTTCATTTAGTATATGTTTCATCCTTTCTGCCATTATTGACATAAATATCTTATAATCGACATTCAACAGTGAGATTGGCCTATAATTTTGGATTTTTTTTTCTTTCCACATTATCTTTGGGAATTAGGGTTATCAGTGCCTCCATCCAGGATTTTGGTATAGTGGCTTGCTCTAATACTTCGTTATATATTTCTAATAAGTAGGTTCTCCAATGGTTTTTGTAATTCTTCGTAAAATTCTGCTGGGATTCCATCTAGACCTGGTGTTTTATTACTCTTTTGTTTTTGAATTGCCCTTTTTAATTCTAACATCGTTATTTTTTCATCTAATGTTTCTTTTTTTATTTCTGGTAGGGTTGGGAGATTTCTCTGCTGTAGATATCTTTTAATGTCATCTTCTTCTATGTTCTCCCGACTATATAAATTTTGGTAATATCGTATTGCTATATTTTCTTTTTCTTCCTTCTGATGGTGTGTTATCCCTTTTTCATCTTTAAGTTGTTGTATTAATTTCTTTTCTTTTTCTTTTTCTAATTTGTAGGCCAACCATCTCCCCGGTTTATTGGCATTTTCAAAGTAATCTTGTTTGGTTAAATTAATTTTTTGGGCTATTTCTTCTTGTATAATTAGATTTAATCTATGTTTAACTATATGTTTTTCGTCCCTAATTTCCTGGTTTTGAGGTTCTTTCTGCATTTTATATTCTAATTTTCCCAATTTCTCTTGCAATTCTGTGTATTGTTTTCTTTTATTTTTGTTTCTTCTTATTGTATATGCCATTGTAAGACCCTTAACATAGGCTTTAGCCGAGCCGTGGGCTAACTCCCTCAGAAATGGCCCAAGCTCCGTCAGAAACCTCTCAGGGTCCATCAGGCGCCTGGGACGGAACCATTGAACCGGTTCCGTCTCCCTGCGGTGAGGTGCAGCGGTCCGAAAGTCTAGCTGAAGGAGCAAATGATCAGACCATGACAAGGGTTGAGATATTAGTCCCCCTAACTCCAGATCATTTAGCCACTGTCCCGAGACAAAAATCAGATCCAGTGTGTTACCCCCGACGTGGGTGGGGACCGTAACTACCTGGGTCAGGTCCAAGGCCGTCATGGAAGCCATGAACTCCCGAGCTGCCATCGACGAATTGCCCGCCGACGGCAAGTTGAAATCCCCCATGACCATAAGCCTGGGGGTCTCAACCGCCGTCCCGGCTATCATCTCCAGCAGCTCGGGCAGGGCTGCCGTCACGTAGCAAGGAGCCAGGTACGTGATCAGCAAGCCCACCTGCACCCCCCGGCCCCACCTCACGAAGAGGGTTTCACAACCGTTTATCTGCGGGACAGTGACCTCCCTCGGAGCCAGACTCTCGTTAATAACAACCGCTACTCCCCCACCCCTACCCTGGGTCCTCGGCTGATGGAATGCACGGAAACCCGGCGGGCACATTTCGGTGAGGGGAACCCCCCCCTCTGTGCCTAGCCAGGTCTCTATGTATATATATTGATGTATGTATGTATGTAAGTATGTATATTGATTCTGTTGTGGGTTGATTTCTCTCCAAATATATTTTAAATGTGACTCTCAGGTCATGTCAAAGAAAGTTTTTGGTAGTGTTCTCCTTTCATAATTTTTTTAACTTCCTGTTTTGTAGGGTTTTTTTGGGTCAACCACCACATTGAAATCCCCTAGTAAGCATATATTATCGATTTCCAATTCTACAATTTGCTTGTGTAATTTACTGTAATATTCTTTTTGTTTAATGTTTGAAGATTGCAAGCTTTGTAAGGTTGGTACCGGTCCTGATTTTTCACTGCACACCATATATGTAATTAACTTCTGTCCTGCTGGAGAGGCTGTCATTGACATTGTTTTTTTTTACAGTTTTAGTCACTGCGGATGTGTTTGACATTTTTAGATTTTTGAAAAAAATATTCCACAATACCATCAATTATCACCTTTTCCACTCTCAACCTTCCTTCTTTTTCCCTGCCCTTCTTTTCTCTCTCTTCTCTTTCAACTAATAGTTTACAATAATAAGGCAGTGTAAGCCTTTAACATCCAATTTCTGTAAACAGTTATGTATATAAATCTCAATTATCAATTCATATATTATATGAAAAAATATATAATTATTTATGTAATTTTTACTATATTCAGTATGTAAGAAAGCAATACCTTAACTATGAGGATCTCTATATATACAATTATTAATTAACACTAGGTATTTAAGACTAGTTAATTATTATTTACTTCAATACAGTAAATATATTTATATGGAGTATTAAAGTTTAAAGCTAGTAATTCAGTATAAATATCACAGTAATAAGTTTCTCTGGAATTTATCTAAGTATTTAAAATATACAGTAAGAATTTAAAGTATCTAAAGTAATCACAGTGTACAATTGTTTAAATGTGAGACTCCTTCAGAGTCTTTCATTCAGATTACCACAGTTCTTAATCTTCAGTCTCTCTGCACACTCCGCAACTTCCTTGTTCTCTGCTTTCAAAATGACAGCTACCTTCAATTTGCATTGTCACTGTCTTTCACTTCACTTTCTTTACTTTCTTCCATCTCTATCACTACTGTCCCAGAAAAAAAGCTTTTTCTTCCTTCCTGCCACTTTCCACTGCAAGTTTTATCTCATAGTTCAGTTTTCCAGCTTTCCAGTACACCAGTACACCAGCCGCTTGAGTCCACTCTCACAATCACTTTCCCTCCTTGCCAATCCACATTAATTCCATTTTCTTCCTTCTCCGCTCCCACCACTAAGGCGCCGCCACCTCCTCCTCGGAGACTCACTTCTTAGTACTTCTTTTTTGTAAATCCAATCACTGGAGAGATAGTTCAGTATTGCAACAATACACGAGCACACAATAGATTTAAGCTCAATGTTAACCGCTCCAATCTTGATTGCAGAAAATATGACTTCAGTAACAGAGTTGTTAATGCCTGGAATACACTACCTGACTCTGTGGTCTCTTCCCAAAATCCCAAAATCTTCAACCAAAAACTGTCTACTATTGACCTCACCCCATTCCTAAGAGGTCTATAAGGGGCATGCATAAGAGCACAAAAGTGCCTATCGTTCCTGTCCTATTGTTTCCTTTCTTTATATTCAATTAATTTAGTTATTACATACTCATATTTATATATATACTTATATACTGTATAGTTATTTCATGCTTACTGTTATGTTTGTTGGCTCCAATAAAGTCCTCGCAGTTACGACCCGGCTAAGCCTTGACAACAGCCAGGCGGTCCCTGATTGGCTTAGACGCGCCAGGATAAAAGCGGGAGTTTTAGAGCCCTGTCATTGGAGGAACTTCTAAGGCAGCAAGTATTTAAGGGCTGTCAAAAAAGGAGCTCTGTTCGTTACTGTTCCTACTGTTGTTAAGTTAGCTTGTGTGTTAAATAAAAGGTTGAGTTCATTACAACTTCTGTGTGGACCCGTTCTGTACCCACTAACGACAAACATAATACTGGCGACGAAGGTGTAGAGGGTCCGCACCGCTCGGTATCCTGATCGTTGGAGCTACGATTCTGTCTCCTCATGATGGCGAATGCTCACTCATTCCTGCCGTTCGAGCCGGGGCGGAGACCTGGGATTCGTTCCTGGCACGGTTTCACTGCTATATGCAGGCTCAGGACTTTGCTGATTTGCCTCCCCCGCGGAAGTGCGGCTACTTTTTAAGTCTTTGTGGTCGCAACGTATTTACGACGGCAAGAGTTTTGTCTGCTCCAGTGCCTGTGTTTGATATGCCGTGGGACACACTATTGGAGAAGTTACGGAGCCACTATTCTCCCGCGCCCTCGCGTATAGCCCGATGGCATGCATTTAGACAGTGCCTCCAACGCCCGGGGGAATCGGTAAATGACTATATAACAGCCCTGCGCTCCGCCGCCCTCTACTGTGAATTTCCTCAACTTGATGACGTCCTCTTGGACCAGCTGGTGGCCGGATTTGCGGATTTGCGGCTGCAGCGTCGGCTGCTAGCTCGCTCTGATATTACCCTGGCGGGGGTGTTGGATGAAGCTCGGGCGGCTGAGATGGCTGACAAATCGGCGGCGGAGATTCAAAGGCTCCGCCTGCCTACCGCTCCAGCCGGCCCTGCCGTGGTGGTCCATCATGAGGATGTGAGCCCCTCTGACGGGCAATCGGGGTTGTCGGACGAAGACGATGATGTGTGCCGTCTCCTGTCCGCCCCCCGGCGCAAGGCACCAACGACCACATCTTCCCCGCTGTGCTGTGTCGGGTGCGGAGGTGGCCATGACAGAGCCGACTGTCGATTCAAGAATGCCGTCTGCCAACGTTGCGGGAGGCGCGGTCACCTAGCCTGGGTCTGCCGGGTGGCATTACCGGTGGCCGCCTTCCCCAGGGATTCAGCCCACCGCAGGAACTCGCCTGTCCTGGCTACCGGGCGACGGGATGAGTGTTTTGCGATCGGGCATGCCACTGCCGCCCCCCTTGGTAACAAGATTTACCTTACAGTAAATTTGGAGGGCAAGCCCTGCAGAATGGAGCTGGACACGGGCTCATCTAAAACCCTAATTGCCTGGTCCACTCTGAAGCGATGTTTGCCAAAGTTTCCTACGAGCCGCCTACGGCCATGCCCGGTCACTCTTAAAGACTATCAAGGGCGGACCATTCCTGTCAAGGGCTGCTGCGATGTTGCCGTTCGGCATGGGGAGTTCTCCGGCACCTTGCCTTTGATCGTCGTAAAAGGGGACCTGCCAACCCTGCTAGGGTTGGATTGGTTCATGGTTTTCGGCCTTAATGTTCTGGGGGTCCACTGCGTGGGTTCGGATTGCTACAAAGGCATCACCCGCGATTTTGCTGATGTATTCAGTGGGCAGCTGGGTAAATATACAGGTACCCCGGTGTCCTTCAGTTTAGACCCCCAGGTAGCGCCTATTCGTTTGAAATCCAGAAGGGTGCCGTTCGCATTGAAGGCTAAGGTTGACGAGGAGCTTGATAAACTTATCTCTCAGGGGGTCCTAGAGCCCATAGATCACTCCCCCTGGGAGACCCCCATTGTAATTTCATTAAAGTCTGATGGGGCGGTCAGAATATGTGCTGACTACAAAGCGACAATTAATAAGGCTCTGCAAGCCAATCCTTACCCTGTTCCAGTGGTGCAGCATTTGCTGCACACCTTGGGGCGGGGCTCGATTTTTGCGAAGCTCGACCTCACGCAAGCCTATCAGCAGTTGCCGGTAGATGAGATTTCCGCCTTAGCACAAACGATAGTAACACACCGGGGAGCTTTCAAATGTAACCGCCTACAGTTTGGTGTTAGTGTAGCCCCCGGATTGTTTCAATGCCTGATGGAACGGTTGTTCCAGGGGCTGGAGGGAGTTGTCCCGTACTTTGACAACGTCCTCATTTCAGCTAATGATCCAGAGGACCTAGCTGTGAAACTGAGGGCCGTTTTGCTCTGTTTCCGGGGTGCCGGGCTGAAGCTGAAGAGGGAAAAATGTCAGATTGGAGTCCGGCAGGTGGAATTCCTGGGATTCCTTCTGGATTCCCAGGGAATACACCCTGCCCCCTCCAAAGTGGAAGCCGTTCTATGGGCCCCTGTCCCTTCTAACAAGACGGAGCTCCAGGCCTTCTTGGGGCTACTAAATTTTTATGCTATATTTTTGCCCCATAAAGCGGCCCTTGCGGAGCCCCTGCACCGGTTACTAGACGCCAATGCACCCTGGAAGTGGAACAGAGCGGCCACTGCGTCGTTCCAAGCTGTTAAAAGCCTCCTAACTTCCCGGGCGGTCCTTGTCCAATATGACCCTCAACTTCCTGTCACCTTGGCCTGTGACGCTTCACCATTTGGCATAGGAGCCGTATGGAGTCATGTGTTGCCTAGCGGTGCCGAGGCTCCCATTGCTTATTACTCCCGAACGCTCTCAGCACCTGAGCGAAATTACAGTCAATTAGATAAAGAGGCCCTTGCAGCAGTAGCAGGAATCAAAAGATTCCATCACTATCTGTACGGCCGGTTCTTTTATTTAATTACTGACCATAAGCCGCTACTCAGACTTTTGGCCGGGGACAGGCCTTCGCCCCAGATATTGTCAACTCGAATGTCCTGCTGGACGGAGTTCTTGGCCGCTTATAATTATAAGCTGAGTTATCGGCCGGGAAAAGCGATCGGGCATGCTGATGCCCTGAGCCGCTGTCCCTTGACTGTTCCAGTTAATGACCCAGCCCCTGCGGTCCCTATTTTATTGGTCGAAGAATGGCGGGCCCCGATATCCGCTGTGGATATCGCTCGCCATTCTGCAGAGGACTGGGTCCTGGCTCAGGTTCTGGACTGGGTCCGGAGAGGCTGGCCAGGAAGCCCGGCGGAAGGGGAATTCATCCTCTTCCGACGAAGACAGCATGAGCTGTCTGTCTTTAAGGGATGCCTCTTGTGGGGGAATAGGGTAGTGATTCCGTCCACCTTGCAGGATGCTATCCTAAAGACCCTCCATGAGGCCCACCTGGGAATTGTCCGCATGAAACTGCTGGCCAGGAGCTATATTTGGTGGCCAGGAGTGGACCGGGACATTGAGTTATGTGTCTCCGGTTGCCAGAGTTGCCAGCAGTCACGGCCGGCTCCCCCGGCAGTGCCCATTAGGGACTGGGAGCTGCCCCGTTCACCATGGTCCCGGATCCATATGGATTTCGCGGGCCCATACTTAGGTCAGTCATTCTTGGTGGTAGTTGATGCCTACTCCAAGTGGGTGGAGTTGGCACACATGTCATCTACCACCGTGAAAGCCACAATCCGAGTACTAGAACGGTTGTTCGTCACCCACGGGTTGCCCGACCTCGTGGTGACGGACAACGGGCCTCAATTTGCATCGGCACCATTCCAGATGTTTTTGGCAAGGCATGGCATTCGCCATGCACCTACGGCTCCGTTCCACCCGGCGGCGAATGGCCGGGCAGAACGAGCCGTCAGGTCTGCAAAAGAGGCGCTGGCCCGTTTGGGGCCCACCAATTGGCATCACCGGATCTGCCAGTATTTACTGCCACAACATTTTTTTTTTTTGTTTTACATTTATACCCCGCCCTTCTCCGAAGACTCAGGGCGGCTTACAGTGTATAAGGCAATAGTCTCATTCTATTTGTATATTTTTTTTTACAAAGTCAACTTATTGCCCCCCCAACAATCTGGGTCCTCATTTTACCTACCTTATAAAGGATGGAAGGCTGAGTCAACCTTGGGCCGGGCTTGAACCTGCAGTAATTGCAGGCTTTGTGTTCTTAATAACAGGCTTTACCAGCCTGCGCTATTCACCGGCCCAGATCCAATTACCCGTATAAGCCCGGCTGAGCTGCTAATGGGACGGCGGCTCCGGACTACCTTGGACCGACTGCACCACCAATATGACTCTGACAGCACCCGGGACTACGCGAAAATAAACCGGTCATTTGAAACAGGGGCCCTGGTATTTGCTCAGAACTTCGGATCGGAACCCAAATGGGTGCCCGGAGTGATCACTCGAATAACTGGGCCCTGTTCCTACAGGGTCCAGCTGGCCGATGGGAGAGAGTGGTGGCGACATGTGAATCAGCTGAGACGATGAGTACCGGACACCGAGGAACTGCACGCTGAACAAGACTACCCAGGGTCGGAGGAGAACGCCAACCCAGTTCTAACTGCTAGGCCTACGACCCCTATGGCCCCTTATGACCACGCTGGGCCACCTTCAAGGGCCAGCTGGCCGGACCAGGGATCCGGGGAGGGACACCAACCCTCAAACCGTAGAGCGATCTCGCCGGCTCACATACCTGGGTTCCCTGAAGTTCCCGCGCTGAGTAGTCCTTCCCCATGGGTGGAGTCTTCATCTTCAGCGAGTCCGGGAAAGGCCTCGCCTAGTCCTTCTCCAAGGGAGGAATCGCCTTTGGCAGCAAGCCCGGCCCAAGTCTCTCCCACTCCTGCTGCAGCGTCATCATCCCCTGTACTAAGGAGATCTGGGTGGAGCCGGCGACACCCAGCATATTTAAATGATTTTGCATGCGCAATCCAGGAGGGGAGGGGTGTTATGTCTGTTGGCTCCAATAAAGTCCTCGCAGTTACGACCCGGCTAAGCCTTGACAACAGCCAGGCGGTTCCTGATTGGCTTAGACGCGCCAGGATAAAAGCGGGAGTTTCAGAGCCCTGTCATTGGAGGAACTCCTGAGGCAGCAAGTATTTAAGGGCTGTCAAAAGGAGTTCTGTTCGTTACTATTCTTACGGTTGTTGAGTTAGCTTGGTTATTAAATAAAGGGTTGAGTTCATTACAGCTTCTGTGTGGACCCGTTCTGTACCCACCAACGACAACATAATACTTATGATCATACATACTGTGTGACAAAATAAATAAATAAATAAATAAAGAGCACCAGGAGGCTCCAGCTAGTCCAGAATGCAGCTGCACGGGTAATTGAGGGAGCAACACGTTGCTCTCACATAACACCTATTCTGCGTGGCCTGCACTGGCTGCTGGTAGCCTTCCGGGTGCAATTCAAGGTGTTAGTGATTACCTTCAAAGCGCTTCATGGCTTAGGACCGGGTTATCTATGAGACCACCTTCTGCCACTGATAGCCTCCCAACGACCTGTGCACTCCCACAGAATGGGCCTGCTCCGGGTGCCATCATCCAAACAATGTCGGTTGGTGGCCCCCAGGGGGAGAGCCTTCTCTGTGGCAGCACCGGCCCTTTGGAACGAGTTACCTCCGGGGTTATGCCAACTCCCTGACCTCCGAACCTTCAAGCGGGAATTGAAGACTTTACTATTTAATCGTGCGGGACTAGCCTAAGTGTGTTTTAATTAATTTATTTATAATTTTAAATTTTAAAGGGTTTTATACCGGTCTATGACCATTTTAGTTAATTGGGCCTATTAAATATTTCGTTTTAAATTTGTTTTAAATTTGTGATTTATATTTTGTATATTCTGTGTTTTAATATGGCTGTGAACCGCCCTGAGTCCTTCGGGAGAAGGGCGGTATAGAAATTAAATTATAAATAAATAAATAAATAAATAAATAAATAAATAAATAAATAAATAAATAAAATCTTATGCTTTTTTCCCCCTTATCTGACAATACTTCTGCTGCTTCTCACTTTCTGCTTTCTCTCCTATTCACTCAAGCTGCCACATCTCTGGACCTCACTATGACAGCTGGTCTCTTCTGCGCCGGTTTTCAGGGCAACCACCCTTTGTAACGAGAGATTGCGCCTCTCTCCGTCACCCCTGGATGCTCCCTTCACTATTGCAGTCCACTCCAAGGACGGTCTTTGCCGTTATCGGCTTCCAAACGCAAAAATCAGACAGGGAGAACAAAGTCCAGTTTCCCTGTACCGCACCACTGTGGCACCACCCTGGAAGTCTTTCCGGGAGATCTTTTCAGTGAGTTTTCCTCTCTTGCTTCTTGACAGAATTCCTTCATCTTTCATATTTGTTAGTAATTTTAAAATTTATTCCCCAGACCCCAGAGTTGTCAAGGTTTAAAGAGAAGCCTCATGAGTGAGTTCTTACTATAATTCCAGATTTGGTCTGAGAAACTACTACAAGCCTGACTCAGAAAAAAAAAAAGCAACATCACCTTGAGCAACCTGCATCCTCTTATTTGAAATTTGATACATATAACAACTTTATGAGCTTCTATTTTTTCTAAACCCCTCTGATTTATCCATTCTGACTTTCACATACCCTATTGCATGTCAAGAGCACATGAGTTTATGTGAACATATCTCACAAGTTGTTTGGGCGGAAACTCAGAGTCAATCTTGTTCAAGAACACTCTAATTTGTAGAATTGATCTTGGCTAAGTGGTTTGGAAAAAATAATATTCACAAAATCTTAGCCATACATACAGTCACACACATGCAATCAAAAACTTTTCTCCTTGGAATATGCAAATTTCTGGCTTCCGGAAAGTTGTTCACTCTGTAGCTAGCTAATAGAAGATGGGCTGCTTTGATTTTCCTGGTATTATGACTGAATATCAGAACTGTTCAAAATGTGCTGCTTGCATTTGAGGGGTTGCTGTAATAAGCTGAGCTCAGCCCATGAACCACCAAGTTGCAAGTAACATGCTTTCTGTCATCTGTTGGAAGAGATTGTGGGTAATTACCTTTCCATTTTGTTCCTCTCAGCTGCTGACTTCACTTCAAGTTCAAATATTTGTTGACAGGAAGAAAGGTTTTTAGAGCCATATTGTTAAAATTCTGGTGGCACATTGTCAGGTCAACATGCTGAAACATAAGATGGGAGTTTACATCACAGGAGGGCTGTTGTCATCTTGAGGCTGATAAGTCAGTGGGGTAGTGTGAGAACAGATCCTGCAGCACAATGTTAAAAGAAACTGGTCCAGGATTTAGAAAGGTGAGGATAGGGGCTGAAAGAAAGGTTGAAACTTGTTAAAGGCATAATATTTAATATAATATTGGACTGTAAATTGTCAGAAAAGTGAATGGAAAACATTTATTAGCTTGAGTTATCTTATTTAATTAATAAAATGTATTCTATATGGTTTGAATTTAAGAAAGACAAATGCATATTTATCTGTTTATCTTGTTTTAACAAGTTGAATGAAACTGTAATTAAAACTGCAGTGTTATCCACTTGCACAGGTTCATATATGAAAAGGGGTTAGCGACTTTGATATAAATAAGAGGCCATGCTGTGATAAGTCAAAGTGAAGAGTCAGTGAAGATGTCTCTGCTCTGCAGGACGATGAAACTATGGAAAAGTAATGACCAATCCAAGTGAGGTATAATTGTCTCTTACAATTGTGCTAAGGTGTGGATCTATAAGGGGCACGAAGTTTAACAAATAAAGCACATTAATAAAATATTTTAAAACTGATCAAACAAGATCATAAAATGTATTGGGAATGTATTTATTTATTGGAAAAAAATTAGGGCATTTACCAATGCTACATTTTGTCAACCACTAGTTTTAATAATAAACCAGATCTGAGTACAGCTTTAAGAATAGCACTTAGAGTTATATACCCCTTCACAATGCTTTTACAGCCTTCTCTAAGTGGTTTATAGAGTCAGCATATTGCCCCCAATAATCTGGGTCCTCATTTTACCAACCTCAAAAGGATGGAAGGCTGAGTCAACCTTAAGCTAGACAGAATGCCAATGCATTGACTAAGGGTACAGTGAATTACTCAGAAAATAAATGGCATTCAATGGTGTTTGCTCCAAAATAAACATACAGTATATAGAATTGCAATCTGAACATAATTAAAGCTAATATTAAGATAGATGTAAGTTGATGACAAGTAGTTCCAGTAATAGTATAAAATGGGTTCTCTGCTGATCACATCAATCTGTAACTGAATGCTTAAGATAGATTTATTTGTTTCTGGTAACCATATCTATACTTTATCCCAAGAAACCTATAGGGACCTGTTACAGTGCACCATTGCATGTTTAGCCTGCAACCCTGGGATTCCCTTGTGGTTTTCCATCTAAGTACAATAACAAAGTACAATCCTCCTCAGCTTTCTGAGATCAGCTAAATTCAGCCAGGTTCTGCCACATGTGCTTACCATTAGGATATTTTCTGAAATTCTATCTGCTGGTGAGGAAGCACCATTTAAAATAGTGGATGCTAGGGGGGAAAGAAAAGGTATTTAGATACAAAATTGGAGGGGCAGAAGGAAGTGGCACTGTTAGTACCTAAGCACAGCTTAGTTGATTTCTTCTATGCTCTGTTATTGGCTGGAGAGATGAAGTGCTAATTAACTATTTTCTGTGACTGTCTATGGAGATTCTTAGTCATCATGGTTGTCCCAAAGATGTTTTTTCAAAAGGCGACTGGATTTTGTTTTCTGTGATCTATTTAGTCTTGCAAACATGCCCGTACTTAGAACATCTTGATGTCCACAGACATCCAATCTGCATTTTAAAGTGGAATCAGGAGAGTTGGTAGATGGATAACAGTATATATTGCCAGCATTAAGGGGCTTAATGCAGTGACAGAAAAACTATAGGTAGTCCTCAAGTTACAACCACAATTGAGCCCAGAATTTCTGTTGCTAAGTTGCTAATTTGTTAAGTGAGTTTTGCCCCATTTTACGACTTTTCTTGCAAGGTTTGTTAAGTGAATCACTGCAGTTGTTAAATTATTAACATGTTTGTTAAGTAAATCTGGCTTCCCCATTGACTTTGCTTGTCAGAAGATCGCAAAATATGATCACATGATCCTGGGAGTCTGCAACCATCATAAATATGAACCAATTGCCAAGCATCAGAATGTAAATCATGTGACCACGAGAATGCTTGGTAACTTATGACGGGTCATAAGTGTGAAAAAGGTCATAAATCACTTTTTTCAGTGCCTTGAAACTATGAATGGTCACTAAACGAACTGTTGTAAATTGAGGATTACCTGTATTCTTCAGGTGCTCTTTAACTATAACATGATTAGGCTTTTTAAAACCTTTATTATGATAATCCAAGATCTGTACAGTTTTCTAGGCATCTGTAAATACAGAGATAAGCTGTAGTGCACAAGGACACTTCCTTAGTTACTGTGCAGTGGCCAAAGCATGATAAGGATTAGAAGTAGACTTCAATGAGGAACATGTAGACCTTGCTTTATGCAATGGCTCCCTAAGCATCTACTTTTGTCCTTGGGTGCTCTCTGGGGTTTCAACTTATGTTAGAATCTGACTACACACATGTATCCAGCACTTTGGATTCTCTCTTGATACCTTGATATTAGGCATGTGCTGTTTTAGATCACCTGATTTTAATCCACACAAATTAATAAATCAGTCACAGGTCCTGGATGCATGGCCCCTGGTTCTAACCTGTGTGTCTGAACACACACAAACTCAAATTTAGCTAGTTTCATAAAAATAGTGGTTTATATTAAGCCTACTTTATTTTGTCAAGGTGTTAGAGCATGTTGCAATGACCCTACTTTCATGTTCTTTGGGAAAAATCATTTAGATCCATTTTGATCTGATTTTACTTTTGGTTTAGGGTTAGTTATTTTGGTCACTCAAGATTTGAAATACATGGGAAGATGGGGAAGCAGAAATTGACTTAGCTAATTCCCTTAGATCTTTTACAACATGAAATCCTTAAGTACCATCATGACAGAACAGGCTTGAGAGGCCTCATTTGCAGCCACTGAAAGGTCAGTCTTGGAGGATGGTAGTGTAAAAAGTCTTCAATATCAAGTGATGACTTGCAGTATTGCCCATGGGGTACCCCAATATGTCATCCTGCCCTTTATGAATTATTATAATTATATGAAAATGCTGGGACAAGGAATCTGAAGATTTGGACTGAAATTGCTAGTAGAGATCAACCTCTTTTTTTCATTAGTGAAATTGTTTAAATTTGTGATGAGTGTGGGGAATTGTTTTCTTAGTTTTTCTTTCTATTTTTTCTTTCTTTTTTGAACTTCTCTTTCCTTCCTTCCTTCCTTCCTTCCTTCCTTCCTTCCTTCCTTCCTTCCTTCCTTCCTTCCTTCTTTCTTTCTTTCTTTCTTTCTTTCTTTCTTTCTTTCTTTCTTTCTTTCTTTCTTTTTTCCTTTTATCTTTTATAATTGTACTTAAAACTTTTAATAAAAATATTATTAAAAAAGAAAAAAGAAATGACCAAGAATCAACATCATGTTCCCAACTTTTGCATATAGGATGTGAATGCTCAGGATAATCAAACCATTTTGTCCCAAGCAAAATCACAAACTAAATTCAAATGAAAACATTTATAAATGTATTCCTCCAAGAAAGGTAACCATTCATCATTATTCTTTTAAGCTTGCCAATCCTGAGTCCTTCGGGAGAAGGGCGGTATAAAAATCGAATAAAATAAAATAAAAATAAATAAATAATCCTAAAGAGAGTTTTAGCAATTTAGTAGTTCTTATATTTTCAGGAAATATCTGTATGCATACCAAAATATATGTGCACTAAACTGGAATATTGTCCAGGACAAGTAGACAGAAAAGTGGATTGTATCTTTTTTTACTTTACCGGGGATATAAAAAGCTGTTTTAATCTTCTTAAGCTATTTCATTCAATGTTCAAGTCCTCTTTTCACAACTTTCTTCTCATCTCTTCTCTGCCTTGAAGGCAGGGGTGAAATGCTCCCAGTTTGGACCGGATCGCCCGATCTGGTAGCAATGGCAGTGGGTGGTTCAGAGAACCGGTAGCAAAAATCCCTGCCCTCCCCCACCCTGCCCCAGCTGAGCCGTGCAATCATCAGAGGTCGTTTTTTTTTTACTTTTAAAAGCAATTTTTCTTCAGCAGAAAAAATGCTTTTAAAAGTAAAAAAAAGCCTCTGATGATCGCGCGGCTCAACTGGGATCGTCTGTACCCTTTAAAAGGATTTTTTCTTCTGGTGATCCCGGCTGAGTTGCCTGATCATCATAGGCTTTTAAAAACATTTTTTCTACAACCTCTTTGGCCGAAGAGGTTGTAAAAAAAATGTTTTTAAAAGGTTCTGGTGATCAGGCAACTTATCTGGGATTGTCAGAACCCTTTAAAACTTTTTTTCCTCTGGCAATCCCAGCTGAGTTCCATAATCATCACAGGCTTTTAAAATCATTTTTTTACAACTTCTTACAACAGCCCCCGTCCATGCCCATGCAATCGCCCGGTCCCCATTTGCCTAATTGCTGCTTCTTTTGGGCTTGCTAAGCCTTGCTTTGGCTGCTGCAATCAATTGCATCAGCTAGCAACTGAATCTGCCTGCCAGCAATCCATCTCATTGGTGAGCAACTCAATCTGCCTGCCTTCAATTGGGTAAGTAACTGGGGGGGGGGGGACTTTAAAAAATAGTTAATTGGTTTTTTTAAGGAGTTTTTTTTTAGATAGCAATTTAAAGTTAAGGAAGTTTTAAATTTAGCTGATTTTATCTAAAAAAATATAAATAAAATAATAAAATAAAATATTTGTGCAGCTTTGTGAGATTTGGTGTGTTTCTGTAGTGTTTCACTCTAACTACACAAACACACAAAATCTCACAAAGCTGTATGTGGCATTCTGTGTGTGTGTGAGTCGTGTTGTGTTGTGTTGTGTGTGTGTAAAGTGTGAAAGTTGGTTTTTGAGCATTTTGTGGCTGTGTGAGGTTGCTGCTTTTTGCAGGGGCCATTTTGGGTGAGGTGCAGCTGTTTTTACATTGTGTGTGAGTCAGTTGTGTTGTGGTGTGTGTGTGTAAAGTGTGAAAGTTGGTTTATGGTACCTCTTATTGTTTTATGTACTTTGTTTATTATTTTTATTACTTATTGTTATTGGCCATGCCCACCCGGTTACCTGACCACCAAGCCATGCCCACCAATTAAGCCACACCCACAGAACTGGTAGGGAAAATTTTTAGATTTCACCCCTGCTTGAGGACCACTAATGTTAGCAGAAGATCTCAAGGAGAGATAGGAATTCCCAGTATCTTGGTGACATTTTTTTTTCTGGGGGATGAGATCAGAAATAGTATAGGCTAGGGTTTGTTACGTAATTCCTGTGAACATTATACAGTATGTAGGTGGGTAGTTGCCTTTCCTTCAAGAAAGCCTACACCGTCGTGTGTGCCCCCACAGATATGCTTATATAATGCAAACATTAAATAAGATGCTGTTCATTCTAGAGAGAAAGTAATTGAAAAACAGGTTTTTTTTTAAAAAAAATACACATTTAAACAAGATATATATCAAATCCATAACAAAGGAGAAAAGCCAACTAGACTTCAGGAGAGTATGCTCTCTTTCTTACAGCCAGGAGGTGGCTCTGTAGCACACGCAACAGTGGAAACTCCATTTAATATGTGATCTAACTGGGCAAAAGCATCTCCCTCTGAGTGTGAAAACAGCAAGCAGATGTTTTTCTTTTTGTTTATGGAGATGAGATGTATGAATGGGCCTTGACGTATATATGCAAATCTAGCTACAAAAAAAGAGAAAGGGCAAAAGAAAATGATATGCCAATTTAAGAACGATATAAGGTGCATCTGTTATTGGGAAAGAATGCGAGATAGATCACAGAGGCCTGCCTCTCCATTATGCTTATGTAAAACTAGAAGGTGTAGGAGAATTGGGGCTGCTTTGTAAAAGAGTTAAAAGAGTGTTGAGGAAGAGGAAGCAAAGCTTTGTTTTTCAGAGGAAATGATGGAAAAGACATCTGGCTGGCCACTATTAAAAACAGAATACAAGAAGAAATTCCTTCAACCAGGCAGTTGTGGATGAAATATCAATTTGGAGTTCTAGAAGATGACAGCAAGGTTTACTAAAATAAATTTTAGAATCATGAAGGAGTGCTGCCATTTCAGTTTCTACATTAAAATATACAAAACATTAATGTGCAAAGAATTTTCGGCCACCTTATAATATGTTTTCTTTTAATTTCTTTTAATTTGTATATAATGTATTTTTACTTGGCTGTACACCGCCCTGAGTCCTTCGGGAGAAGGGCGGTATAAAAATCGAAATAAATAAATAAATAAATAAATTGTTCTACTTATCATACAATCTGCTGTAAAGTCTAAAAGTATCTAAAAATGGAACAACTGTATACTGTATACTGTAGCTTTGATATTTGGTACTTTCTGACTATATCATTGCAATTTATGGGACTATCCTTGAAACTGATTTGAAAATTTAAGTGTCAAATTAAAGAAGTTAAAGAATATGGCCGCCAGAATACTGTGCTTATGTTACAGTTTTTAAAAGAACCATTGAACAATGTTATTCATAGCCTAACTGATGACTTTTAAGACAAGAAGCAGTAGCTGTGAAAAAACTATTATCTTTTTAATTTTCTGTAAATAGTTTAGCAATCTATTCCCTGGAGACACTGTATCTGTCCTTCCTTCTTTTGTGGGATTTTTCTGACTCCTTGGGCCAATTTTGCCTTTTCTTGAAAGTCTTAAATGCATTGGATTCCAAATAGTTGGAAATGTATCTCTTTTCATATCAGCCCATCATATTAAGACTTCATGATTTATTTATTTATTTATTTATTTATTTATTAAATTTTTATACCGCCTTTCTCCCGAAGGACTCAGGACGGTGTACAGCCTTATTTAAAACACATAAATACAAACTCCCAGATTTAAAATACAATTAAAACGAAATATTTAACAGGCCAAATTTACTAAAACGGTCAAACCCGATATAAACCTTTAAAATTTTAAAATTATAAATAGATTAATACATTTAAAATTTAATTAAAATTAAGATAAAATTAAATTAAAATACTTAAAATACTTAGGCTAGTCCCTTAAGTATCTTCTCCAAGCATCTGTTTTGATAAAAGGACAATACTGAGCAACAATGGGCAAGGCATCCTCTACAGTTATTATTGTCATTTTTGTTTAGTTTTTTTTATTTCATCTTTATTATTTTTATAAATAACTCAAGGCTGCGAATCTTATCTAATACTCCTTCCTTCTCCTATTTCCCACAATCACCACTCTATGAGGTGGGCTAAGAGAGAGTGACTGGGCCAAAGTCACCCAACTAGCTTTCATTGCTAAGATGGCACTTGAACTCATGGTCTCCTTGTTTCTAGCCTAGTGCCTCAACCACATGGCTTAAGCTCAGACTGGCTTTATCATTATTATTTGCCAGACAAAAAATTTTTTAGCTCACACATTTTATTTTTTTATTTATCATACTGTTCTGTGATTGTGATTATTATGATCTAAATTAGCCCAACAACCTACTGGATGAAAACTAACAATATAAATATTTTAAATATGTTAAATAGATATCATGGCTTCTGGAGAAAGCTATAGGAATTTTATTTTGTTGATGGTGTTAAGCATTTTTTTTTAACTCTTTATTTTATTTTTATTTATTTATTTATTTTGTCACAACAGTATATATAAGCATAAGCATGAAAGTAACTATATAATATATAAGCATATATATATAAGCATAAGTATGTAATATCTATATTAATTGGATATAATGAAAGAAAACAATAGGACAGGAACAGTAGGCACGTTTGTGCTCTTATGCACGCCCCTTACGGACCTCTTAGGAATGGGGTGAGGTCAATAGTAGACAGTTTTTGGTTAAAGCTTTGGGGATTTTGAGAAGAGACCACAGAGTCAGGTAGTGTATTCCAAGCATTAAAAACTCTGTTACAGAAGTCATATTTTCTGCAATCAAGATTGAAGCGGTTAACATTAAGTTTAAATCTATTGTTTGCTCTTGTATTGTTGTGATTAAAGCTGAAGTAGTCTTTAACAGGAAGGACATTGCAATAGATGATTCTATGAGTTAAACACAGGTCCTGTCGAAGGCGGCAGAGTTCTAAGTTTTCTAAACCCAAGATTTCAAGTCTAGTGGCATAAGGTATTTTGTTGTATTCAGAGGACTGGAGAACTCTTCTTGTAAAATATTTCTGGACACGTTCAATTGTATTGATGTCTGAAATGTGGTATGAGTTCCAGACAAGCGAGCTGTATTCAAGAATTGGTCTAGCAAATGTTTTATAAGCTCTGGTAAGTAGAGTGTTTCTGGAGAAGAAGCTACGTAAGATTAGGTTTACAATTCTTAAAGCTTTTTTTGTGACGTAGTTGCAGTGGGCTTTGGCATTGGATATGAAAACTCCAAGGTCTTTGACAGGGTGGGGGTCATCTGTAAGGTAATGTCCATCAAGTTTGTATTTAGTGTTTAGATTCTTTTTTCCAATGTGTAAGACAGAGCATTTGCTGGTTGAGATTTGGAGTTGCCAAGTTTTTGACCATTCTTACACAAAGTCAAGGTCTTTTTGAAGGGTAGCTGTATTGTTGGTAGTGTTAAATAGTTGACATCATCAGCGAAAAGAGCACAATTACTTTTAATATGGTCACAGAGCTCATTAATGTATAATATGAAGAGTGTTGGTCCAAGAACACTGCCTTGGGGAACGCCGCTATTGACAGGAACAGGATTTGATAGGGCACTGCCTATTTTGACCACTTGTTGTCTGTTTGACAGGAACACTGATATCCAATTGTGGAGGGGTCCGGAGATGCCGTAGGATTTTAGTTTTAGGAGAAGTTTGTCATGTACCACTGAGTCAAAAGCTTTACAGAAGTCTATGTAAATTTCATCTATTGTTTTGCCTTGATCAAGATTTCTAGTCCATATGTTTTTGCAGTGAAGAAGTTGTAAGTTACATGATAATTTTTTTCTGAAACCAAATTGTTTATTAGAGAGTAAATTCTTTGTTTCTAGGTAGAGGATAATGGATTGGTTGACGATAGATTCCATAACTTTACAGGTGACACAGCATAGAGAGATTGGTCTGTAATTTTCAACTAAGCTGGGGTCTCCTTTTTTGAAGACTGGGATGACTGTGGCTAGTGACCAAAGTTTAGGAAGGGAACTGGTCGTGAAGGCTTTTCCAAAGATTATGCTTAGGGGTTCTGCTATATTAGTGGAAAGCTTTTTTAAGAAGTATGCACATAGTACATCAGGTCCTATAGATAGGGATGGTTTCAGTTTGCGAAGAGCTTTTTCAACATTTTCTTCAGTGAAATCTATATGTGTTAGGTCGTTGTTGGTGTGGTTGGGGAATGTCGGGTATAAGCCATTACTGTTAACAAAGACTGAGCCGAAGAATGTGTTAAAGAGGTTTGCTTTAACTGTTTCATCATTATTTTCTTTGCCATTAGATTCTTTTAGTGGTGGTATAGATCTCGAGTCATTAAGTTTGTTGTTCACAAAATTATAAAAAGCACGATTGGAATTTGTGTGCAGAAGGTCTTCTTGCTTGGTGTGGTAATTGGTGCATTCAATTTTTATTTGGTTGCATATATCTCTGTATTAGTTTTTGAAATTTGCTACATGTCCCTTTTTGTTTTTTCTCCAAAGGGATTTTTTTTTGGGTTGAAGCTTTTTTATTGATATGGGTACCGTATATACTCGAGTATAAGCCGAGTTTTTCAGCACGTTTTTTGTGCTGAAAAACGTCCCCTCGGCTTATACTCGAGTATATACGGCTTATACTTGAGGTTTTTTTTTTTCTTCTTTTTTTCACATTATACCGGATGGTGCAAACTTCGCGGGCTTTTGCATTAGCACGGGAAGCCCTGCGGTGCAGTGAGAGGCGGGCGGGGAGCCGCCAGCCTTCTCGGCTGAGGGAGGGAGGCTTTCCCTGACCGGTAGCTGCCTCATTTTCCTCCCTCGGCTTATACTCGAGTCCCCAGTTTACCCCAGTTTTTTGGGGTAAAATTGGGGACCTCGGCTTATACTCGGATCGGCTTATATTCGAGTATATACGGTAATTTGTTTTTTCTGATCATGGTGGTGATTTGTGCTACGTAAAGTTTAATGTCTCTATTGATTTCAAGTAGGAAAACTCTGTAGTGGTCTTCAGCAGTGATACAGGATGAGAATAGATTTTGCCAGTCAAGAAATGAGAGGTAGGTGTTTATAAGGTCATAGTTGGCTTTTTTGAAATTGTAGTTTGGAATACTATTATTATGACGATTTTTGTAAGGGCATATATTGAGACAAAAGTCTATCATGCTGTGATCACTGTTGGAAAAGGGTTCTTTTATTTATAGTCCATAAATTGAGTTTGTGTTGTTGTGTTGTTGGGAGATCCTGCAGTTGGCAAAGAGTAAAGGCCTCAGGAGGGAAAGGACTATTATTTCTTTGGATAAAAAGCAACAGAACATTTGTGATGTCCAAGCAAAATATTAGAACCACATTTATCTGGAAAAATTACATGGCCATTTCCTTAATTCCTCAGCTTTGAAATCTGAATTGTAAAAAGTCTAAACTTCCAGGATTTTCTGAGGCTTACCCAGTTTTTCCCTTGCTCATGAACCAATTCAAAAAGAGGCTCTCATAAAGTCTGCATATTTATAAATGCCATGTATTATTGATTTGCTGGAGGTTTCTGAATGCATTGCACACAAACTATCAGAAAGTTCTGGTATAATGAAACAAAAGTAACCATAATTGATTGGGGTTCATTTGCTCATCTCTATTATATTAATTACAGCAACATCCTAGCCTCTTACAGCAAATGGGTGGTGCAGGAAATAAAAAACAATTTAGATATGCACATTTGATTATTAAAATCATGTTTTTTTATATTTTTAAATACATGTATATTTATATATATTCAAACAAAAAAAATGCTAAAGGCAAGTTTTATAAAAAGTGATAATGATTTATATTCCTGTCCCTTTAAAAGAACACAAATATATAAATTTAATGAAGAACTAAATAGCAATACAATGGATTCAGCCAGAATTTTCTTTAAAAAAACATTGTAGAGCTATAAGGAATTTTCATGGGTTAGACATTAGGTATACCTACAATTTAATATGTGAAAAGAAGAATTTTCATTTTTTTAGTTCTAAAGAGAAAATCTATAAAAAAAATCATTTGCCCTTTAGAAATTCGTTAGTTTCTATTTGGTTCTCTTTATTTTATTTTTATTTTATTTTACTTTAAAGTACTTTACTTTATTTTAGCCCTGTGGGTGAACTGTGGGAAAAACTAGCAGCTAGATTATAAATCCAAAATTATAACCATAGTTCTTTTTGCCCAGGTCATTCTATATATTCTCTACTGTTCTTTTTAGGGAAGGGTATTGTTTTTTATCTCTTGCATCATGATGCCATCATGACCAGAATACATGTTTTTCTGATTGGCCATGAAGAAATATATTTTGTTGGTGAGAATTGAAATGGGACCACAGCTGAATGCAGTGATTCTTGAACTAACATATCCAATTGGCACAGTGGTAGAAGATTTTCATATATTTATTATGAAAGAGGAAAAGCTTCTGCTGATTATTGTAATTTGCCCTAATAGCTTCATTAATGTAGGTAAGTTTGGGGAAAACAGGATTGTAAAAATAACACATCTGTTATTTTTAGCTGTTTTTTCTTAGCAATTATATGGAATAGGTTTGCTTATGGACGTCTTCTGGGACATTGGCTCAGCTTCACAATCTATTCTAATATTTTAGGATTTCCTGTTGATCTCCAGTCCTGTAGGATGTTTTTTCAAATTCAACCAAGGTCAACTAGATATTGCCACCAGCTCTAATAAAGTGGGTTGTGAGAAGAAACTGAGCAACATGCAATGTCTAATTTGTCTCTTACCGCATATACCTGTGATGGCGAACCTATGGAATATGTGCTGGACGTGGCACACAGAGCCATCTCTCCCGGCATGCAAACTGTTGCCTATTGTTCTTCCAGGTTCTGGCTCACCGGCCAGCTGGTCTTCCTGTGCGGGAGCACTGGAAACCAGAAGAGCAGCTGCCCAGTGTGTATGCATGCGCTAGGAAGATGATCTTCCAGTTTCTGGTATGCGCATGCGCACCAGCCACCTGGTCTTCCAGTTTCTGGCATGCATGCATGCACGAAGACCAGCTAGCCAGCGCACTTGTGTGTTGGAAACGGGATGATATCTTCCCTGTGTGTGCATGTGTATGGGTAGCTGCTCTTCTGGTTTCCATCCTGCGCATGTGCACTGGCTAGCTGGTCTTTGCATGTGCACACATGCCAGAAATCGGACGATCAGGTGGTGGGCACGCATGGACGTGCCAGAAACTGAAAGATCATTTTCCCCGTGCACGCATATGTACTGGGTGGCTGCTCTTCTAGTTTCTGGTATTCGCATGCACACTAGCCAGCTGGTCTTTGCGTGTGCATGCATGCCAGAAATTGGATGCCTAGGTGGCGGGCACATATACACGCCCCGGAAACCAGAAGATCATCTTCCCGGTGCATACATGCACACTGGGCAGCTGCTCTTCAGGTTTCTGGCACCCGCGGGCGTGTTCCCCAACACTGGCATATTCCATTGGGTTCCAAAATGATGAGATGGGCACTGTATAATGTAACATTGCAGATTGGTTTTGACTTCAGAATACGAAGACATAGGATTGCTCCACTGTTCCTTCTGTTTATTGGTTGGTTGATTTATTTATTCAATTTCTTTAGCCACCCATCTCAATCATTAACTTCTGGAAGGCTTACAATTAAAAAAAATATTACAATTAAATAAATATTTTTAAACAATTAAAAAACAATACAAATTTCCAAAATTTGTATACATAGTAGGCGAGACATTTGGCCAGTTAGCAATGATGCCAGGAAACGGGACCCTTGACACCTTCAGCTTTTTCCTATCCATTACAACCATGAATGAGATATAATATTAAAAATACCAAGATATAATGCAAATTGCAAAAACAGGCAATGTATCTTTTTGCAATAGTAAAGCTTTTCAGAATTTGTGGGCAATCCATACCCCCATCAGAGGGCACTCTTATCTCATCACTCCTCTTGGATCCAAAGCTTCAGTCATCTGCAGAGATTCTTAAAGTCTTAACTAAGCTGGGATAAAAATGACTGGTATTTCCACCACCACTCTTTTTATAGAGTCAGATAGACATGCAAAACTGAATATTTAAAATTAGAAATGGTGACTTTGGAAATAAACTTAGAATTAATTTTAGTGTTTGCAACTTAAAAGGTATGCGTCTATTTAGTATTAATCATCTACCCCTTCTACTTTAGTACTGCCATGGTCTATGAATACAGCTTTTAGGGAAAGCATCTGATTTCCCAGTTGATGTTGTAATATTATGCTTTCAAGGTGATTTTTAATACAGCAGGAAAATATTTTATAAGGATTGGAACATGATTGGAGATAATCTAGTCCAATGCTCTCTCCACAAAGACAGCCCATGTTTTAAGTTTTTTCTTGATATACAATCAAAACCCACCAGCTTGTAATTTAAACCATTCTCTCTTGTCCTGTTTACTGGAATAATTCTGAACAATTCTGCCTTGTTTTCTTATGTGACAGTTTTTCAGTTACTTAGACAGTTATCATATCTCATGTATCATGCCTTTTTTCTAAGCCCCTTATCATCTTGGATATGCTCTAAATAGATTCGGTATTAAATTGTGGTGCCTAGGATTTTTACAGATGTGTGCACTTCCTCATTTATTATGCCAGGCAACTTCACCCCATTAGAAATTTTGGGCTTATCAGTTTTGGTCCTTTGCTTTGTTTTGCAGATGACCAGACAAATCAATGCAGTTTAGGTTGAAATTATAATAACATAACATAACATAACAACAGAGTTGGAAGGGACCTTGGAGGCCTTCTAGTCCAACCCCCTGCCTAGGCAGGAACCCTACACCATCTCAGTCAGATGGTTATCCAACATTTTCTTAAAAATTTCCAGTGTTGGAGCATTCACAACTTCTGCAGGCAAGTCGTTCCACTTATTAATTGTTCTAACTGTCAGGAAATTTCTCCTTAGTTCTAAGTTGCTTCTTTCTTTGATCAGTTTCCACCCATTGCTTCTTGTTCTACCCTCAGGTGCTTTGGAGAACAGCCCGACTCCCTCTTCTTTGTGGCAACCCCTGAGATATTGGAACACAGCTATCATGTCTCCCCTAGTCCTTCTTTTTATTAAACTAGACATACCCAGTTCCTGCAACCGTTCTTCATATGTTTTAGCCTCCAGTCCTCTAATCATCTTTGTTGCTCTTCTCTGCACTCTTTCTAGAGTCTCAACATCTTTTTTACATCGTGGAGACCAAAACTGGATGCAATATTCCAAGTGTGGCCTTACCAAGGCATTATAAAGTGGCACTAACACTTCACGTGATCTTGATTTTATTCCTCTGTTTATGCAGCCCAGAACTGTGTTGGCTTTTTTAGCAGCTGCTGCACACTGCTGGTTCATATCTAAATGGTTATCCACTAGGACTCCAAGATCCCTCTCACAGGTACTACTATTGAGCAAGGTACCACATATACGGTACCGGTGCATTTTGGTTTTTTTGCCTAAATGTAGAATCTTACTTTTTTCACTGTTGAATTTCATTTTGTTAGATAGCGCCCAATGTTCAAGTTTGTCAAGATCTTTCTGTAATTTGAGCCTATCTTCTGGAGTGTTGGCTATTCCTGCCAGCTTGGTGTCATCTGCAAATTTGATAAGTTCTCCATCTATCCCCTCATCCAAGTCATTGATGAAGATGTTGAAGCATACTGGGCCTAAAACAGAGCCTTGGGGTACTCCACTGCATACTTCCCTCCATGTGGATGTAGTTCCGTTGAGGACTACACGTTGAGTGCGGTTGGTCAGCCAGTTACGAATCCATCTGGTGGTGGTGCTGTCTAACCCCATAACCTACTATGGTCTACTTTATCAAATGCTTTACTGAAGTCCGAGTAAATTATATCGACAGCATTCCTCTGGTCTACTAATTTTGTCATTTTGTCAAAGAATGCGATAAGATTAGTCCGGCATGATCTGTTTTTGACAAACCCATGTTGGCTTTTGGTTATTACTTTGTTTGCTTCTAGGTATTCGGTGATTCGTTGCTTGATTATCTTTTCTAGAATCTTCCCCAGTATTGAGGTCAGGCTGATAGGTCTGTAGTTTCCTGGGTCTTTTTCTTTTTTGAAGATGGGAACTACATCAACTCTTTTCCAGTCCTCTGGCAGCTCCCCTGTGCTCCAGGATCTTTGAAAGACATAGTTCAGTGGTTCTGAGATCACGTCTGCCAGTTCCTTCAGAACCTTGGGGTGTAATCCATCCGGTCCTGGTGATTTGAACTCGTCTAGGGTAGACAGGTGTTCACTTACCATTTTCTTCCCTATTTTAACTTGTGTTTCTAATCTGTTTTTGTAGTGCTGTTTTGATAGGTTGGATTGTTTTTCATTTTGTGTAAAGACAGATGCAAAATATGAGTTAAGTAGATCTGCTTTCTCCCTGTTGCTTGTCATCTTCTTGCCACTTTCTCCCAGCAATGGGCCAATTGTTTCCTTGACTTTTTTCTTGTTTTTAACATGTTGGAAGAAGCTTTTTTTGTTATTTTTTACTTTTGTCGCTAGCCTTTGTTCATTGTGAGCCTTAGCTTTCCTCACTTCATCTTTACAGGCTCGGGCTATTTGCTGATATTCTGCCTTAGTTATTTGCCCCTCTTTCCACTTTTTATATTTGTCCTTTTTGTCTTTCAATTTGTCAGATAGTTCTTTATGCATCCATGCTGGTTTCTTTTGAGATCTATTATTTTTCTTCTTCATTGGTAATAGTGGCTGTTGGGAATTGTGGGAGAAGAGGGGGGATTATTCAGGAGGATTCAGCCTTTAAAGATGTTGTTTTAAATGTTCTATGCTTAAGGAAAGAATACTACAGAAGTTGACAACTAACATCAAAAAATAAGAGTTAATTTTTTGAAACATCAAAGACTCAGTAAAAAGAATAATATATTTATTTTTAGATCCAGAAATTTCAAAGAAAGTGATAATAACTGGGATAAGGTCCCCCTTTATATACTTCTTACATGAAGGGAGCCTGTACATAGAAAATTATTTATTATGCATGGGTATTTTGACCTGCTTTGGCTTCTTTAGAATCCTGCAAAGAGATCAGGGACCCTGCAGCACAAGAAATATCTGTGCAAATAAAGCTGCAGTATTGAGGTGTCTCTAGATGATAGGATATGACCAAAGAAACAGGTCCACTTTCTAAGTATGGGTTTCTTCATATAGATATCATAAGAGTGTAGCTACCATTGAACCTGGATATGACATCTATTGAATTAAAGGTAAATCATATTGCAAGAAGGGTTGCTCTAGGAAAGGCTTCAATTCCAAAACATAGTCAAAGAAGCAATCATATCCATGACATCAGATGTGTAAAAAACAAAAGCAAAACAAAAACAAAACCCAGGTACAAACTTACGTTCAAAATAAAACTACCATGGTCTTGAGATTTATTTATTTTATTCAGTTTGGTGCCACCTGTCTCCCAGTGATTTTGGACACTTCATAATACATCCAGCAAGATGAAAACAATAATAAACAGTATATAACAAAAACCTATCTGTCATGCCTCTGTCTATCATCTGTCTGTCTGTCTGTCTGTCTGTCTATCTATCTATCTATCTATCTATCTATCTATCTATCTATCTATCTATCTATCTATCTATCTATCTATCTATCTATCTATCTATCTAGCTATCTATCTAGCTATCTATCTAGCTATCTATCCATCCATCCATCTATCCATCTATCTATCTAATCTATTGAAAAAGAACAAGATGGAAAAAGATGGAAGCCCAGAAGACACCCCAAGACATCCCAGTAATATCTTTTAACCAGCAGAGAGACTCCAGCAATCCAAAACCATAGCCTGGGGGAAAAGATTACATTTTTACGGCCTTCCAGAATACTACAGAGTGAGAGCCATCCATATTTACAATCATTCAGCATAGAGCTTGAAGGGACCTTGGAGGTCTTTTAGTCCAACCCCCTGCTCAAGCAGAATATCTTATACCATTTCAGACTGTCCAGACTCTTCTTAAAAACTTCCAGTGATGAAGCACCCACAACTTCTGAAGGCAAGCTGTTCTACTGGTTAATTCCCTATTTTCCTGAAAATAAAACCTACCATGAAAATAAACCCTAGCCTGATTTTTAAGTGTGCTCCTAATAACCCCTACCCCCAAAATAAGCCCTACTTAAAGTCATCAGTGGGGGCTGAGGATGGTCGAGAGGTGGGATTCACTTACCTTCCCTACCAGTTCGTAAATGTGAGCATGTCCTGCTGGATGGGGCTGCTGGAGCACCGCTGCAAGGTGAGGCAGGTGTCAATGCATGGATAGCCTCGTTGCGGGGCCCTGAGATAAGCTGGTAGCTCACAGTGCTGGCACTGACATGCTGCATGGCGTCCTGCCCCATTGTGGCCATGAACAAGCAGAAGTGGGCCTCCCATACATGGAAAAAAAATAAGACATCTCCTGAAAATAAGCTAGTGCTTATTTTGGAACCACAAAAAATGTAAGACTAAGTCTTATTTTCGGGAAAACATGGTTGTCTTCACCATGTTAATTAATTAATTCCAGTTTGCTTCTCTCCTTAATTAGTTTCCATCCATTGCTTCTTGTCCTTCCCTCTTGTCCTTTGGAAAATAAATTGCCCCCCTCCTCTTTGTGGCAACCTCTCAAATACTGGAATACTGCTATCATGTTATGGAGACCTTTTTTTCTCTAGACTAGCCAAACCCAAATCCTGCAACTATTCCTTGTTTTAGCCACCAGGTCATAATAATCTGAATTGTTCTTCTCTGCATTTTTTCCAAAGTCTCAACATTTTTTTTTGCAATGTGGTGACCAAAACTGGATGCAGTATTCTAGGTGTGATCTTACTAAGGATTTATAAAGCAGTACTATATTTTATGTGATTTTCATTCTATGTCTCTGTTTATACAACCAAGGATTACATTAGCTTTTTTGGCTGCTGCTGCACAGTGCTTTCTGATTTCATTCCAGATGATACATAAATTAATGAAGGGGGCAGTTCAAGTGAAAAATGATGTGATAATACAGTGATATGAAAGATATGGGTGATATGAATGATACATGTGCCCTCCCCCAATTTTGGATCCTTAACTATCAGAAGAATTTTCCTACTACTGTTTGGTTAATTGAAGGAATGTGTAAAAATGGTTAGAAACCTAATAGTATCATGGAGGTGTACCATATATCTGGGCCAAAAGGCTATTAGGATAACTGGGAAAATAGGCATTACAGTTATAACAAGGCAAGAGGGATAGCTTATGGGAGGGAGATCACTACTTGTCCCCCCATTGCTTGTGGATTGCATTTATCTGATTACTTTCAACTACTTTCTTAGAACTTTGAATAATGGAATTGGAAGAGACCTTGAGGGTCCCTCCATAAGCAGTAGACTATTCTGGAGAAGTGGCTGTCTATTGTCTAATCTCTTCTTGAAAGTCCCTCTACCTCCTCAAGCTTATACAGTAAATTGTAAATTACTGTGTGTCCAATCCCACTTGGCCAATAAAAAAATCTATTCTGTTCTGTTCTGTTCTGTTCTGTTCTGTTCTGTTCTGTTCTGTTCTGTTCTATTCTATTCTATTCTATTGACTAAATTATATTTAACAAATATTTAACTCTGTACTTATCCTCAGTTGGCACAGAAGCCTAAAGCAGAGAAACCTAAAAAAGTAAAATGTATGACTTTCCAGATGTTGCTGACCTTCAAATTTCTGTATTTATTATCTTAGTCTATATGAGTTGTGCCTATTGGCAGCTAAAGTTCAGGAACATTGGGAGGTCCCTGCCACAGGATTTTCAGTACTTTTTAATTGATCAAATTGTAATCAGATTGAAAACAAAATTCTATTGTCTTATTATTTGAAGATTCGACCAGGCCACCTCTCTGTGTTTGTGATCTGTAGAGGCTTCAGTACGATTAAAATGCTCTAGGCTCTCACCCTTTGATCAAAATCAAAATCCTATGAATTGTTACCACTTAAATGAACTTGTACATCCATTCAACCCTATTATTTTTTACAAGGAAGAAGGTCAAAAAAAGGCAATTGTATCAGGGAAAACCAACTGTTTATGGTGTTTGGGGTTTGGTTCTCTTTTCAGTTGTGACCTTTTGAATTGAAAATATAAAACTCATTTTCCAAGAACTTCTATATCAGTTTGTGAAATATGAAAATGCTTTATAGTACTTAGCTCATTTTGCTAATCCCAGATAAGCTGGCCCTGGTTAGTTCCTGGAAGAAGCATTATCTGGGAATTCCAGGGTGGTAGGGAAGCTGAAAAAATATTCTGAAACAAGGCAAAGCCAAACCACACATGCAATGCTGCAAAGCAAACTACATGGAGTTTTCTCTAGGAGTCTAGCTTGGTTTCAGGGTGTCTTTTCCTTTTTATCTCTCAGCAAGGAACAACTACTGGTATGTCTACGACATCAAATCCTTGTCAAAATCAATATACTTTTATGAACATGCATTTTTTTAAAAAAAGTAAAAATTGAAGGAGCTTGAATCTAAAACTGCAGAATGGTCAATTGTACTTGCTCAATAGAACATTTTAAAAATTCCAGTTCTTTCCTGTTAAACCAGATAAAATCTCATATCAAACCTGAGCCCTAAGATGAACTGAGCAAGTACTGACAGGATCTACAGACCCTTTACTGAAGAATATCCTGGACCTAAATTGACTTTTGTGGCTGGTGTCAAGCTGCCCATAATGTATACCCCTTGCAGAGAGAAAATACTCTGTTTGATTATGTTTGTGCTAGTGGTCTACTTATAAAATAGCTTGCCTTCAAGAGTTGTGGGTGCTTCATTTCTGGAGGTTTTCAAGAATAGATTGGACATTTGTATGGAATGGTACAATGACTCCAGTTTGGGTAGGGAATTAGACTAGAAGATCCCAAGATCATCATCATCTCCTCCTCCTCTTCCTTCTCCTCCTCCTCCTCCTCCTCCTCCTCCTCTCCTTCTTGCTGAGTGTCAGGAGACAAAGGCAGAGCTGTTTTTATAAAATAGTGCTGCTGGGAGGGAAGCAATGTAATATATTCTGAAAATGCTTACATGTCAGCAAAACTCCTGCAAACTCTTCAATAGATTAATCCTGTAGCTGAGCTGAAAGTGATAGGTTCCTAGCCATAACAGAAATGGGAAAAAATTGATTTCCATGTTCTTGTTTTCAGAATAAGATTAAAAAAACAATTGACAGGACTAGTCTGGTCTGGAATTTAGATATAGCCTCTATATACCTGGGATGTTTATAAAATACAATAAAACTGGTCCAGTCAAAATTAAGAAAATTGTTGAAAAATGGCCTTTTGCAGGGTCTCATAGTTGGGGTCAAGCAGAATTGGCAGATGAAGAGACAATGACATGGTTGTTATTAAGGAAACTCTTAAGAACGTTCTGTGAGATTATAGTGTTCAGAAATCAGATCCATTCATTGGAACACAGAAACAGCAAATAGCCCTTGTTGTATTCAAGGGCATATGAAAAATCTAGGAAGAAAGTACACATAAAATATGCTCATGCTCAATCTATCTGCAAAATTACAATTATTAGGTTTTATTTATGGTACATTCCAGCAAAGGTAAAGCCAGGCAACAAATTCTCCACCCAAATTGCCATAAATAAATAGAAATGCTGCAATTAATGTGTACTCCATTTCTAGATCATCATAAAAATCACAGATTTTGAATCCATGTGACAAAATAAAAAAGCAGGCAAGGTTGTTTCATTAGCATTACCTTTAGTGATTGAGCAGCAGGTTATTTGCAATTAACTTCCCAATTTCTACCCTGCTCCAATATTTCATCTTCAATTACTTACTCCATTTATCCATCATCATCATCTCCATAAATTTAATTTAGAATAAAATATATATGCATAATTATTTAGGTGGAAATTTTAAAATGTTGGATGAGTGTTGTGAGGTCTGAGAGAATGAGGCTGAAGAAGTTGAGGGAGAGAGGCCAGAAAGAAAACTCCTTGGGAATGGCAAGATCTGGCAGGTTTGGTGGTAGGGAATCAGGAGGAGGCAAGAATGGAAAAATCACCAGACATGAAGGAAAGGACAAAGAGAACTGGAAAAGGAAAGGAAGAAGAAGAATCAATGATTGCAATGGGATTGGGGGTGGGGGGAAAGTGGAGAGGACCTTCATCCATTCCCTGGTCTTCAGTTAGTGTTGTTATTTATGTGATAGGCTTTTGTGATTTGGATGATGCAAATTGTTACGTTGGGTGATTGAAGAGGGAGGACACAGAGTTCCAAATAAGCAGCTCTTTATTCAGCAACACATATAAAGACAAGCCCCCCCTTGCCTGTCCGACAGCTTGCTCTTTTAAAGGGAAAGTTGTTGGACAGCTCCACCAATAAGATCAACCTATTTTCCCACCAGAAAGATGGACCAATGAATTTAAACTATTATTTCCCACCTGGAAGGCGGACCTGAGTGAAGCCAACATTCCTTGGCTTCCCTCCTCATTAACATACATAACACCCTTCCCCTCTAGGAAAGGGTGTTGTCCAATCAGAGATGCTCATTTGACATAATCTCACAGGTAGGTGGGGCTAAAGTGGGTTCTACCTGACCTGCGCAGCTCAGTTTATCAGTGTTGGTGGCCTGGGCAGTCAAATCTACTGCTGCTCTGGAGTCAGCCAATGGAATCGCCTGGAAGTTTTCCTGGGGTGTGGCTGACTCTTCCAGAATCGGTTTTCCTAGAACCCTTCTCTGGCTTCCCAGTTCCTCAGGTGCTCGTATGCGTTGCCGATTCAGGTTTGAGTTTGCTATAGGTAGAATTTCTGGTAGAAGAGCTATTTCCATAGATGTTTTAATGGTTTGAGTAGGAGTTGTTTCTGGTTGTCATAGGACTGAGTTTCCTAGCTGTCCCTGGAGACGTGCCTTCTCCATATTTTACCGTCCTCCAGTTCCACTTTATATGAGCAGAGACCCTTGATTGCTACCACCTTGGCAGGGACCCATGAAGCACTCCCGCATAGTTGTGAGCATACACTGGGTCCCTGTGCTAAACGACTAGAGCTGGCTGGTCGAGTTGGTGGGTGCCTCTGCACTGTAATTTGGATGAAACTGATCTAATTGTGATCTTAGCTTTCACCCCATTAGTAGTTCTGCCGGGCTTGATTTGTGGTGGCATTAGGAGTGCTGTGCTGTATGAGAAGGAATTTGTCTATTTTTGCTTGCCAGACCCCTGGGCCCATTCTTTTTTTTTTTTTTTAAAGTTTTTTATTTTATAAACAAACAAACATTTAATACATTAATCATTCCTTCCGTGTGACATCTTGGTGTTTTCTTCATGGCTCCATCTTTTTGTTATTTCTTCTTTCTTCATTTCAGTTTGATCTATTGGCATTTTTTTTCACAAGTACAGTATTCTAATTATACAATTTTCTTACATAATTATCAATTGCTTATCTATATGTTTTTTCTAACCAATGGTAAAATTGGTCCCATATCTTAAAGTATTCTGAATCCTCTCTTTCTTCGATCATCAAAGTTAATCTATTCATTCCTGCACAATCTAAACATTTTTTAATAACTTCTCCTTCCAGGGGTATTTTCTCTGTTTTCCAATTTTGTGCAAAAACAATTCTTGCTGCTGTTATTACATGTATAATCAAATAAGTATTTTCTTTACTGATTTTCTTTGTGAGAATACCCAATAAGAACAGCTCTGGTTTTAAATCAATGTGTTGTTGGGTCATTTCTTCTAACCAAACCTTTATTTTATTCCAATAATTTTTAGCTTCTGGGCATGTCCACCACATGTGATAATAAGATCCTGGTAACTGGTGACATTTCCAACATTTACTGATTTATCTTTAAACATTTTCCCCAGTTTTTCAGGAGGCATATGCCATCTATAAAACATTTTATATTGATTTTCTTTATATGCAGTGGACACTGTTAATTTGTAGTTCCTCTCCCATAACTGTTGCCATTTATCTAAATCTATTGAATATCCAAAATTTTTTGGCCCATGCTATCATTGTTTCTTTTACTTGTTCATCTTCTAACTCAATAGACCCGTTCTATCTAGACCCGTTCCAGTCCGGCTTCCGACCCGGATATAGTACGGAGACAGCTTTGGTTGCGTTGGTGGATGATCTCTGGAGGGCCAGAGACAGGGGTTATTCCTCTGCCCTGGTCCTATTAGATCTCTCAGCGGCTTATGATGCCATCGACCATGGTATCCTGCTGCACCGGTTAGAGGGGTTGGGAGTGGGAGGCACCGTTTACCGGTGATTCTCCTCCTATCTCTCTGACCGGTCGCAGACGGTGTTGACAGGGGGGCAGAGGTTGACCGCGAGGCGCCTTACTTGTGGGGTGCCGCAAGGGTCAATTCTCTCGCCCCTCCTGTTCAACATCTACATGAAGCCGCTGGGTGAGATCATCAGTAGCTTTGGGGTGAGATACCAACTGTATGCTGATGACACTCAGCTGTACTTTTCCACCCCAGGCCACCCCCAACGAAGCTGTTGAAGTGCTGTCCCGGTGTTTGGAAGCCGTATGGGTCTGGATAGGGAGAAACAGGCTCAAGCTCAATCCCTCCAAGACGGAGTGGCTGTGGATGCCGGCACCCTGATACAGTCAGCTGCAGCCTCAGCTGACTGTTGGGGGCGAGTCATTGGCCCCAAGGGAAAGGGTGCGCAACTTGGGTGTTCTCCTGGATGGACGGCTGTCGTTCGAAGACCATTTGACAGCCGTCTCCAGGAGAGCTTTTCACCAGGTTCGCCTGGTTCACCAGTTGCACCCCTTCCTTGATCGGGATGCCTTATGCACAGTCACTCATGCTCTTGTTGCCTCTCACTTGGATTATTGCAATGCTCTCTACATGGGGCTCCTCTTGAAGTGCACTCGGAGGCTTCAGTTAGTCCAGAATGCAGCTGCGCGGGTGATAGAGGGAGCTGCATGCGGCTCCCATGTAACACCACTCCTGCGCAGGCTTCACTGGCTGCCTGTGGCATTTCGGGTGCACTTTAAGGTTTTGGTTACCACCTTTAAAACGCTCCATGGCTTGGGGCCTGGGTACTTACGGGACCGCCTACTGTTACCCCATGCCTCCCACCGACCCGTACGCTCACACAGAGAGGGACTTCTCAGGGTGCCGTCCGCCAAGCAATGCCGGCTGGCGGCCCCCAGGGGAAGATCCTTCTCTGTGGGGGCTCCTACCCTATGGAATGAACTTCCCCCTGGCTTGCGCCAAATACCTGATCTTCGGATCTTTTGCCGCGAGTTGAAAACGTATTTATTTACTCGCGCGGGGCTGGCTTAAGTTTTTGTTAGATTTCTTAAATTTTTAGATGAACTTTAATGGGTTTTTTAGATTTTAAATGTTTTTAAATTTTTGGCCAATTGTATAATAAGTTTTTTAATTTTGCTTTTAATTGTATACTGTTTTGTTCTTATTCTGGCTGTAAACCACCCTGAGTCCTTCGGGAGAAGGGCGGTATAGAAATCTAATAAATAATAAATAAAATAATAATAATAATAATAAAATAATACCCAACAAAAAATTGTACATTTTTAAAATTAATTTATCCTCTGTTCCCGTGAGTATCCTATCTAACTCTGTCTTTTCTAAGTAAAAAACATATTGTTTAGCATCCTTTTCATATCTTGTTTGTATTTGCATATACATATACCAATCTAATTCAATCCCCTGTTCTTCCAAATCTTGTTTCCCCCCTATCTGCTAATTTCCCCCAATTCCCCCCATCTGCTAATAATTCCTTATACCTAACAATATTTCTAAAATTAAAAGTATTTGGATGTATTAAAGCTTCCATTGTTGATAACCATGTTGGGATTTTGATATAATATTTATCTTTAACCTTCTCCCATACCAATAGCAATGCATTTCTTACAGGGATGAAATCTATTTTTTTTTTTGCTACCGGTTCTGTGGGTGTGGCTTGGTGGTCATGGCTTGGTGGGCATGTGACAGGGTGGGTGTGGCCAACTTATAAAATGTGGCGAAACTTGCTTAGCAACCAAAATTTGGGGCACAATTGTGGTCATAAGCTTTCTTTCTTTCTTTCTTTCTTTCTTTCTTTCTTTCTTTCTTTCTTTCTTTCTTTCTTTCTTTCTCTTCTCTCTCTCTCTCTCTCCCTTCCTCTTTCTTTCTCTTTCTCTCTTTCTCTCTGTCTCTCTCTCTCTCACACACACACGCAAATACACACACACACAAATCTGGTCTAAACAGAGCCCTTCTCGGGAGCAACAGTGGCAGCGGCGGCAGAGCTTGCTCTGCAGGGGAGTTTTCCCCATGTGGACGATCCTAGCAGCAGCAGCGGTGGTGGCAGAACTTGCCTGGGCTCTCCTGCCATCCTGGAACTGTGCTGCGCTGGGGAGTTTTCCCACGTGGATGCTCCCAGCAGCAGCAGCGGCAGCAGAGCTTGCCTGGGCTCCCCGCCATTCCAGAACTGCGCTGCTCCAGGGAGCTTTCCTGTGTGGCCACAGTGCCAACGGCAGCAGCAGCAGAGTACACCCTACCCTTCAGGGACCCAAAGGTGGGTGGCCTGGCCCAGAAGCGGCGGATTCTCCATCATGGGCTGGATGTGGAGGGGGGAGGCAAGTGGGCAGCAGTCAGCCAAAGGCCCTGCGGAAGCCAAGTGCAAAAGCCAAGTGCACCACGCTCAAAAGGCAAGCGAGCCTTGCCAGGTCCCCCCCCCCAAAGCCGAGCACAGTGGGTCTTCCCACCCCATTGCAAGCATTGGCTTACCTTGTAGATCCTCTCCCTGCAGCCCTTCCATGCTTTCCTCAGTTTCTGCCTTCCACGTGGCCTTCTGCTTGCCTGCCTTCACACATGGCTACGGGCTACAGACTGGTTTCAGGGGCATGGCCAGCCAGAAATTGCTACCGGTTCTCTGAACCAGCCCCAATCTCTGCTACCTACTCACCTGATCCAGCCTGATCTGGTAGCATTTCACCCCTGATTTCTTATATAATGTCTATGAAAGTACGTATGTATCTTACTTCTCCCATACCATAAAAAAGCATGCCATCCCAGTTGCAAGTCATGTCCTTCCAAAGTTAATAGTCTTGGGTTCCTTAATTCCACCCATTCCTTCTTCCAAATCAGTACTGCTGCCTGGTAATATAGTTCCCAATTAGGCAATCCAAATCCTCCCCTTAACCGTGTGTCTTGTAACATCTTCATACTTATTCTAGCTTTTTTCCTTTGCCATATAAATTTTCTTGTTATCTTATTAAATTGTTGAAAAGCCACACCCACCAATTAAGCCATGCCCACCAATTAAGCCACGCCCACAGGACCGGTTGGGAAAATTTTTAGATTTCACCCCTGTGCCAGTACTTGTCTGGCCTTGGTACTTCAACCAAACCTACATTTTTCTGGTTCCTAATCCAGCACTTTAACTATTAGATCAAACTAAATCCCAAAACAAGGGAAGTCCTTGTGGTTTTCATGGCAGCATTTTCAGAACTGCCCTTGTCTACTTCTTCTTAAGACAGAGGAAGGAAGGACTAGCACAAGGTCATCCAGCTGGCTTCATGCCTAAGGCAAGACTGGAACTCATGCTCTCTCTGTTTTTTAGCCTAATGCCTTGAATCGATACACTAAAGTTTTTTCAAGTTTTATCGGTACTGTATGGAATAGATATAATGGTCTTGGTAATATATTCATCTTTATGATTGCTATCCTTCCCATAGGTGAAAGTTGTAGGTTTTTCCATTTCTCCAAATCTTTCTCAATTTGTTCTTTTAGTTTATAATAATTGTCCTCTTTATTGTTACACATCTTGATGTTAAATGTATTCTTAGGTATTTCACTTTTTTCACTACTTGAATGTCCAATTTCTCTTTTATCTCTCTCTTCTGTTTTTCTGTAATGTTTTTCACCAATATTTTTGTTTTTTCCTTGTTTATTTTTAAGATAGACACTCTTCCATAGCCCTCGATTTGGACCCATTACATAGGGTTCTTCCAGAAGTCATTAGCAAAAGCTTGCAATTTATATTCTTCTTTTTTAATTTTCATCCCTTTTATAGTTTCATTTCATCTAATATTCCTGTTTAGAATTTCTAAAGTCAAAATAAATAACAATGGAGATAGCAGACAACCTTTCCTAATTTTAATGTTTTCTGTTATTTCTCCATTCATCATTATCTTGGCTGATTGTTTCTCATAAATTGTTTTTATAGTATTTATGAATCTCTCCCCAAAGTCCATTTTCTTCAATTGTTTGATCATAAATTGCCAATTCACATTATCAAAGGCTTTTTGAACATCTAAAAATATTATTGCCATTTGTTTCTCTGGATGTGCTTCATAGTATTCCAGCACATTTAATATTATCCTCATATTGTCTCTGATTTGTCTCTTAGGTAAGAAGCCATTTTGATCCATGTGGATAAATTCATTTAATAGTCTTTTTAGTCTATTTGCCATTATTGAAGCAAAAATCTTATAGTCCACATTTAATAATGAAATTGGTCTATAATTTTTTATCAGTTGTAAGTCTGCATCTTAGGGTATAAGTGTTACATATGCCTCCTTCCATGAATCAGGCATTTTGGCTTTACTTAGGAGTTCATTATATAGTTCTAGCATTACATTACTCATCATTTCTTGAAAGGTTTTATATAATTCTGCTGGTAGGCCATAGGGTCCCAGTGCCTTCCCATTTTTTTGTCTTCTGTCAATTCCATCATTGTAATTCTTTCTTCTTGTATTGTTCAGTTATTTTTTGGTAAATCTGATTTTTCTAAATATTTTGTTATCTCTTCCTCCACAATTTCCTCTTGACAATATAGTTTTTCATAATATTTTTGAATTATCATCTTCTTTTCTTCATTACTGTAATGTAATTTCCCCTTTTCATCTTGTAAATGTTTTATTATTTTCTTCTCCTTCTCTTTTTTATTTTGTATGCTAGCCATCTTCCTGGTTTATTTTCATTTTCAAAGGAGTTCTGTCTGGATGCTGTTAATTTATTTGCTAGAAACTCTTGTTCATTTAAGTTTAGTTTATGTTTTTTCAGTTCCATTCTTTTCATAGCTTTGTTATTTTAGCCATCTTCCTGGAATTTTTTCTCTAAAATGTTATATTCTTTTTCCAATTCTATCTGTTTTTGTCTTTTGTGTTTGCTTTTCTTTGCCACATAAGTTATTACCAGTTCCCTAATATATGCTTTCATCAGGTCCCATATGTTTTGGAGTAATGAATCCTCTTTTTTATTTATTTCAAAGAAAGACTTTAGTTCTTTTTCCACAAATTGTTGAAAATCTTTTTCTTTTATTGAATTGTTGAATTTTATTGAATACATTGATGTATTCAATGTTCATCTTGCTCTTTTCTTCTGTCTTTTCCATATTATCATCATTGGATTATGATCTGCCCATATATTTGAGCCAATATTTGCTTTTTGTATGTTCTCTGTCAGATCTGATCACATCCATATCATATATATCCTCGACCACAATAAATGTCTATTTGAATAAAAAGTATATTGTTTTTCTTTCAGATGTTTTTGTCTCCAAATATCTTGAATACTCAAGTCTTCTATCATTGTACAAAAGGATTTCGGCAGTATTTTCCTTGTTTTTTTGTTTATCTTTATTGTTTTATAGTCCAATTTCGCATCCATTACAGCATTAAAATCTCCCATTATACAAATGTGTTCATAGCCCAATTCTAGGATTTTTCTATGTAGTCTCTATAAAAATTTTCTTGTTTTTCTTTTGGTAAATATAACACTATCAGGAGTATTTGCTTAGAGTGTATTTTTATTTCCACCATCAGAACTCTACCTTCTCCATCTTCAAAAAGAAACTTGGGTTCTAATTTTTCTTTGATGTACAAAGCTATTCCTCTTTTACTTTGGTGTATTAATGATGTAAATAAAATTCCTAATTTTGAATATTCTAGTAATTTTATGTGTTTTTTTCTAATATGAACCTCTTGTAAACATATAATGTCCATCTTCAAAGAATTTAAATTTATTAGTAGTTTTTAATTTCATCACCCTAGTTTCTCTTTGTTCCATTGGCTCCTTAGCTCTTGCCCCTTCTCTGAGTGCTCTTTCTTCCTGTTCTTTTATTTTTTCTTCTGTATCTTTCTCTTCTTCTTTTTGTTGTGTATCTCCTGACACTCCCTGCTCATGTTCCAGTGGTCCCACAAATTGGTTATAGAAAGATCTCACTTTTTCGATAATATCTAATCTATGTCTTTGTTTTTGCCATGTCACCAAGATTCCTTCAGGAATTAATCATCTAAAACTCACTCCTCTTGATATTAAGAGTCTTATTGGTATTCTCTCCTCAAATCTCTAACTCTTTTAGGTATTTGCTCAATATCAATTTCTTTCACTTTATATTTCAGTGCTGTATTTCTTACTGCTTGTAATATCTCCATTTTCAATGCTTTCTTTGTGAATCTTACATGGACTTCTCCTGGCAGTTTATTTCTCATCACATATCTTGTGCGTACTCTAAAAGTTTCATCAATCTTATTTAGAATCTTTTCTTTAGGTTATCCAGGGCTTCCATCAGTATCTCAGCTATCACATTAGGGAGATTTTCTCCTTTATCCTCCTCAATATTTTGAAATCTTAAGTAAAACTCAGATTTATCCATTTCCAACTGAATTACTGTTTTTTCTTGCATTTCTTGTATTTTATCAGTTAAGACAAATTTTTCTCCAAATTCCTCAACTTTCTTCTCTGTCTTTTCCATCTTTTCTTCTACCTTTTGGATTCTCCCTTCATATTTCTCCATCATGTCTTTCATGTCTTTCATTTCTTTTATGTCTTGTTTCAAATCATTGTGAAGTGTTTGCATGAATTTTTTTAACTCCATCTCCAAAGTCTTTTCTATCAATGAAGGACTCCCTGTTTGATGTAAAAGTGTTGTAAGTTTCTTCTTCGCACTCACTCATTCTTAAAAGGGCTTCTTTGGTTGACCACACTATTCTCTCCACTTGACCATTGCTCAATGGATGGATGGTGCAACCAAGGCATGTCTAATCCCTAGGTCTGCTAACAATGTTTTGAGTTGAATAGCAGTGAATTGGGGCCCATTGTCCGATACCAAAATGTCCAGTAGCCCATGGGTGGAGAAAAGTCTCTGTAATACTTTAATGACCACTTCTGCCATTGTAGAGGTCATAAGTATTACTTCAAACCATTCTGAGTATGCGTCCACAATTATTAAGAATATTTGGCCTTGGACAGGCCCTGCAAAATCAATGTGCCCCTGTGATCAGGGTGCTCTGGGCTTCTCCCATTCATGCACTGGTGCGAAGTGGGGGTGTTGGCCTGGACTGTTGATAAGGTGTACAGGTAGCCACCCATTCGGTTATGTCCCTGTCCATGTTAGGCCACCATACATAGCTCCTGGCCAGTGTCTTCATCCTCACAATGCCAGGATGCCCCATGCATAGAGCCCCCAGCACTTTTTTCCTTAATTTATAGGGTACAATGACTTGGTCCCCCCACAGTAGACACCCTTTTTGTGCCAACAATTCATGTTGTTGCATCTGAAATGGTTTTAGATCACCCCCACCATCCCCGTAGGCCACCCCCTTCACACCCAGTTTAGAACTTGTGCCAAAGTTGTGTCTTTAGCAGAATATTCAGCTATTTTGGCCGCTGTGATAGGGCCGGCTGCAAAGTCCTCATAAGCAGTATGGGGCTGGATCTTCCACGATTTCTGGAAGTGGGCACTGGCTGAGGGCATCGCTGTGGCCTAGGGCTTTGCCTGGCTGATGGATCAGCCGGTATTTGTATGCCACCATGAAAATCATCCATCTCATCATTCATGGTGATAAAATGTTCAGAGTGGGCCAGTCTTTCACAAGGAGACCCAGAAGCAGTTTGTGGTCAGTAATTAGTTCAAAACCTTTCCAGTATCAGTATTCATGGGACCGCTTGACCCCCGCTATGACAGCCAGTGCCTCCTTGTCCAGATAGCTGTAGTTCTGCCACTGATAGAGTTCTGAAGTAGAATGCAATCGGAGCCTCAGTTCCATTCAGCATCTGGTGGCTAAGGACAGCCCCAATGTCAAATGGAGAGGTGTCACAAGTCAGGATGAGGGGCATCATTTCATTATATTGAATTAGGATGCTATCAGAGGACAACAGTCTTTTGATTTCAGTGAAGTCGGTGGCTTCCTTGCATCTCCAGGTCCATTTTGCCTTCTTGTCTAACAATTGCTGTAACGGGATGGTTGCACAAAGATCTTTCTAATAAACTGAAAGATAAAAAGGGCAAGTACAAAAAATGGAAAGAGGGACACATAACTAAGGCAGAGCATCAGCAGATATCTGATCTTGATGAATATAAATCACCAGGACCTGATGGATTACATCCCAAAGTTGTAAAGGAGCTGGTAGATGTTATCTCAGAACCATTGTACCATATCTTACAAAAGCTTTCGAACACCAGGGAATCACTTGGAGAAGATTGGAAAAGAACTGATGTGGTTTCCATCTTAAAAAAAAAAAGAGGGGGACACAAAACCAGACCGAAGAAATTACAGACCAATCAGTCTAACATTAATACCTGGGAAGATACTGGAAAAGATAATAAAAAAACAGATGTGTGAACATCTAGAAACAAATAAAGTTATAACTAGAAGTCAGCACGGGTTTGTTAAAAAACAGATCATGCCAAACCAATCTTATTTCATTCTTCAACATAGTGATTAAATTAGTAGACCAGCGAAATACTGTGGACATAATATACTTAGACTTCAGCAAGGCATCCAACAAAGTAGACCACAAACTACTTCTTGGTAAGCTAGAAAAAAGTAGGATAGATATTATCACCATCAGATGGATCTGTAACTGGCTGACAAACCGTACTAAATGAGTAGTCCTTAATGGTACTACATCTACATGAAGGGAAGTAAGCAGTGGGGTACCACAAGGTTCCATCAGGCCCAGTTACTCTTCAATATCTTCATCAATGACTGAGATGGGGGAACAGAAGGGAAACTCATCAAATTTGCAGATTACAATAAGCTGGCAGAAATAGCCAACCCTCCAGAACAGAGGTCACCAACCTTTCGGACCTCAGGGACCACAAAATTCATAATTTTAAATCCCATGGACCACTAATATGAATCCAGTGCGCCACTTGTGAAGCACCTGGACACTTTGATGATGTTATAGCTTGTTACAGATACAGTAAAACAGTCAAGGGAGACAAGAGAGTCATTCAAGGTGGGTTGGACTTAGATCTCTTGCAGACATGCAGGGACTTATGACTTGAGGGGCCGTGGTAGCTCAGGCTGTAAGAGCCTGTTATTAAAACACAGCAGCCTGCAATTACTGCAGGTTCAAGCCCGGCCCAAGGTTGACTCAGCCTTCCATCCTTTATAAGGTAGGTAAAATGAGGACCCAGATTGTTGGGGGGGGGGCAATAAGTTGACTTTGTAAATATACAAATAGAATGAGACTATTGCCTTATACACTGTAAGCCGCCCTGAGTCTTCAGAGAAGGGCGGGATATAAATGTAAATAAAAAATAAATAAATAAAAAAAATAAAAATAAAAAATTACGATGTATTTGACTCCTTCCTCAGGCTCAGCCTAGTCATCTCCTACACAAACAAGCAAATCAGGAGTTTTCATTTTACTGTAGAAGAAAGAAAACATTATCAAAGACTTGCTAAAACTATATATTGAATTTATCAGTCAGATAGCTGACAGGCATTTAGCTGCATTTTCCTTTCCTAGCACCTTTTCAATTGTACCTTGGAAATGTAAAAAAAACTTTTAATCAGTATTTGACAAAATCTCAGCTGAGCTTAAATGTCTTAACTAAAATGTTGATGTCAACAGTTTATAGAGATGATAGATCACTAGATGCCTGGAATAATTAAAGGCCATTAATTTGCCTAAATGAAACATACCACATAAGACTACTGCCACTACCAAGCAAGCCCAATTAAATGAAACATATTTTTACATTTTGAAAGAAAACTTGCCACTTTTCTATCCTAAGGGGGGCCCTGGTGTGTATCATCTCTCCAGACAGATTACAATGAGTAACTATAACAAATAAGTCATTAATTACTCCATCAATTTATATGTAGCATTAAGGAATGAGATGAAGAAGTAATTAAACAACTAACAAAACAATAACAGGTAGCTCTGAATAGGATACCTTCAACATTTGAAGGGATTTTTACCTCACGTGTCCTTCATCATCTTTCTTTTATGGCCATCTTTCTTTTGGTCTGTCAATGACTACAGTTTTGATGCTTAATAATAATAATAATAATGAAGAAAATTGTTGGAACATTTGTGTATATATTATAAATATTCTAGTGTATTTAATTAGCAGACCCTTCAATCTTTTGAAATTTGCCTACAAAATATATGCACACAAACACTCATACACCCATCACCATCACCATACATATAAACTTATTTTGAGCACTGTGCCCTAATTGTCAGCTTTACTGTTCTGTTCATCTGGATTTGAGACGAATTAAATAGTTTGAAATGCCACATACAAGAAAACCTCCCCAGCAACTTCAAATCCCTTTAATTAGTCCTGGCAATGACAAGCACACAAAATAAAGTGTCAACTATGACAGGTTTAGAAAATAAGAAGGCTGATATATGTAAGTATGTGCAATTAAAACTGGGCTATGAAAATTAATGGAGTATTTTCCGAAATGACTGCAGAATAGGTCTTTGTCTATAGACTCTCCCGCAGAGCCTCCTTGCCGTTTCCTCTTGTCAGTTCCCTGGAAAAGATATCCTAGCTGGACCTTGTTTGCTATAAACAGAGCTCTGTATAGGTTATGGATATTGTTTATATATTTTGAGTGAAAATCCATGGGAGAAAAGAGTTTTAACCATTTAACCATTTACTGGAGATTTTCTAGCCTTTTTAGTATTCATAGTGAGGGTATTTTTACTACCCACCTCCTAAATGGAAAGAGCAGACTGAGAAGGGGCACGAAGGCCACTTCTCAGAGTAGCTCCAAATCATACATGTATCTGCTTTGATGGCAAAAGTAGGCAGAGATTTTTGGCAAATGTTGCTCTCTGTAGATTCTGCATATTTGTGTAGAATGTTCAGTGTCAGACCTGGAAGCCATCTTTCTATCTTTGTGCCTTCAGGCTTCAGGCCTGATAGAAATCCTATCATGGGGTTGGGAGGGGGGGTAGTATAGGGTGAAGAAAACATGTAGTCAAAACAAAATTCTTTATAGAAAGTCAAGGCCAAGGTGCCCTGCAGGTGTGCTGAGAAGAATGGGAAGATATCTTCTGTTCTGGACTGTACATGATTAGATGTGTGGGGGACATGTGGGTGAGGGGCAAGGTCTTGAACTTTCTTTTGGGTGTGGAAAACCCGGAAGCTTTCAGGTTCAGGTTTTTCCAGATGTGCCAATATGACATCTCTAATAAAAGATAGCTTTGAGGAATTTCAAGCCTCCGAGTTTTATTTCATTGGGGGTGTTACTTGGAACCCTGACATTAACCTGAATTCAACCTAAAGCAGCTCCCCGAATTTACGGGTGCTGTCCAGGGTCCTGAGCTCTAAGCGTCGACCCGATAGCGGGAGACATGAAGACTCAGGGAAGATGGGAGAAGAAAAGAAGTCCACGGAGAGAGCAGTGGGCACGGGCTCAACAACTGGAGAATTGTTCAACGGAGTTGAACAAGAGTTGTTGTTGAACAACGGGAGTACTGGTTCCGTTGAGCACGAGAGCAACAGATAAATAGGGAAGCTCCTCTGAGACCTTTTGTCAAATGACAACTTTTGCTTAAATACCCATCGCTACCAGGACAAACAGGTATCCCCACTTTAATGAAATCCTGAGGATCCCTGCAATATATTTCAAGAGCGATAATTTTAGCTTACTGCTCCTCTATAATCACTGGTAACTATCACTCAACTGCCGTTACTTCTTCCATCTTGTAACGGCCGCTCTCAGTAATCTAATCTAAATCTAATCTAATCTAAAACTGCCGCCGCCCCTTCACTGCTGCCGGGATACGGACGATCGTCGGACGACCACCGGCCCCGCTGATTCATCTCTGGTGACCCAGTGGACTCGAGAGATCTGGATTTGAGAGGCTGCTGCTGCCGCCGTCCCCTCCGCTGCCGGTTTACAGACGACCGCCGGGCAGCTGCTGGGACCACGGTTCGGACAGCCGCCGCCGCCGCAATTCTGACAGCACATCGGATCGACCTGAGTTTTGCAGCGGCCATCGCTGCCAGGGCAGCCTGCACCACCTGAACTGCATCTGGGGATCGATTGACACAAGTGCCGGGCGAGTTGCTGAGGAGGTTTGGCACCACCCGCGCTGCTTCTGCCTCGCTAAAGCCGTGATTCAAACAGCCGCCGCTGCCATCCACCGCTGATCCACGCCCCATCGGCAATTTTGACAGCCGCCGCCTCCACCCACACCTGATCGACCTGAATTTTTGTAGCAGCCGTCACTGCCAGGGCAGCCAGCACCACCGGAACTACATCCAAGGTTCAATTAACCCAAGTGCCGGGTGAGTTGCTAAGGAAGTTTAGCACCGTCCATACTGCTTCTGCCTCCATACCTAAAGGACCTTTTAAATCTCCCGCCAATCTCCACCATTTATTTATTTATTTATTTATTTATTTATTTAAATTTGTATACCGCCCTTCTCCCGAAGGACTCAGGGCGGTTCACAGCCAAGTAAAAATACATAATAAACTATAAATACAATTAAAATACTATTAAAAGACTTATTAAATTGGCCAGAATTAAAATTTAGAAATAAAACCCATTAAAAACCCATAAACTTAAAAAACTAACCCAGTCCAGCGCAGATAAATAAGTGAGTTTTAAGCTCACGGCGAAAGGTTCGGAGGTCCGGAAGTTGACGGAGTCAACATAAACATAGTGGATCACAGCATCCACAATTACCATCCCTGCTTACTCCATTCTCACATCACTTCCTTCTCTGCAACCTCCAGTATCCCTACTCCAAACTTAATACCTGTGAAAGTGAAAGTGAGAGAAATAGAAATTGAGAAAGATTGTTTAAGAAAAGATACTTCCTCAATTATTGAATAATTATAAAAATTATTCAATAAATAAAATAGAAGTAATAAGAAAGATACTGCTTCATTACTAATCACATAATTTATTCAAATAATAATAATAATAAATAAATATATATATATATCACTATGCCAGCCAAAAAATCCAACGCTGATAAAAATAGCTGCAATTGAACAAAACTTGGAAAAAAGAATACTAGCTATTGAACAAAACCTAGAAAAAAGAATACTAGCCATTGAACAAAACTTAGAAAAAAAAATCCTAACAGTTATAGAACAAAGTTTCACCAATCTGATAAAACAAATTACAACACAAAAAAATGAATTCTCGACTGATCTAAATCTCTTCCCAACTCATCTACCATTACATAATACTCATCCTTCAACTCTACCTGAACAACAATTTACTACTGACCAACTAATTAGAGATGCCTTGGAGAGAGGTCAAAAAATAAATAATGCAATATTATTTGGTCTAGAAAACACAAACGAACCTGATATCACCAAAATTCACAACATAATTGGAAATTATAATTCATCATCCATCTCCCCAAATGAAATAATTGCAGTCTCCAGAGATGGTCCTGAATATAAAAACAGTGACGGATCAATAGCACCAAGATTCTGCAGAGTCATCTGCATAAACGAGAACAGCAAACGTAAGTTCATATATACCATCAACTCAATTGCTAAACCAAATCCTGCCTACAGTAAACTTAGATCACGCCCTGATCTATCTTTCCTGCAACGCATACGTTCTCGTGAACTCCGCACTGAACTTAAACGAAGACAAGACGATGGTGAATCAAACCTATATATTGATTACCGTGCCAATTGCATTAAAAATAAATCCTACAATCAAAATCTCACCACCAAACCCCCCATCACCCAAAACATCCAACCAGCCATCCCAATGACCAATCAAATACCCATCAGCCAACCATCCATCGAAACTGTCATCCAATCAGCCATCCAACAAACCATTCAACCAGCCATCCGTACAGCTATCCAACAAACCATTCAGTCAGCCATCCGATCATCCATCCAACCATCCATCCAACCAACCTTCCAACCAACCATCCAACCAGCCTTTCAACCATCCATCCAACCAACCATATCAACAAAAACCCAACATCCAAGCACTCACCACCCAAAACATCCATCCACTCATCCAACCTCCTATACAACCACCAGTTATACATATCCCTCAACCAACTAACATTCAAAACTAGGTATGCACACCCCTTACCTCTTTAACACCTCTCTCTACAGATTTTAAATGTAAATTGATGAATGCAAGAAGTATTCTTAACAAATTACCTGAATTTATCCTCCTGCTAAACAGTGGTACATTTGATATTATATTTATTTGTGAAACATGGCTAATCTCATCCATCCCTGATTCCATCATTTTAAACAAAGAATATCAAGTTCACCGTTCAGATCGTGAAAACCGAAGAGGTGGTGGAGTGGCTATTTTCTATAAAAAGTCACTGAATCTAAAAAACATTCAAGTTGCACACAAACTTTCTCTTCCTGAAACTATTGTATGCGACCTATCATCTAATACTGCACTTTTTACCTCTCATCAACTGGTTAACAAACGAAAGTACAACTGATCCAATCCACACTACAATATACAACGCTATTACAAACCTAGGTCTTGAACAACTTGTAACTAACAGTACAAGACTAAACAACTGCCTTGACCTCATCTTCTGCAACAACAACAACAATACCATTTATGGACTACAAATATGAGAACCCTTTTCCAACAGTGATCATTGCATGATTGACTTCCATCTTAATATATGTTGTCACTTAAATCATCATATCAATAGCATTCCCATCTACAACTTCAAAAAAGCCAATTATGACCTTATAAACAATGATCTTTCATTTCTGGACTGGCAAAATCTGTTCTCAACCTGTATAACTGCTGAAGACCACTATAGAGTTTTCCTACTCGAAATCAACAGAGTCATCAAACTATACGTACCACAAACTACCACCAAGATCAGGAAAAGCAAACTACCCATATCAATAAAAAAGCTTCAATCTAAAAAAAGATCCCTCTGGAAAAGAAACAAAAAGGGCTATGTAGCTAATTTTAAAAATCGCTACAGAACTATATGCAACCAAATAAAAACTGAATGCACAAATTACCACACCAAGCAAGAAGAGGATCTTCTGCGCACTAATTCCAGTCGTGCCTTCTATAATTTTGTCAACAACAAGCTTAAAATCTCTAGATCCATGCCACCACTAAAAGATTCTAATGGCAATGAATACAATAATGAAGTAACTAAAGCAAACCTCTTTAGGTTTTTAGACAGCCACCTATCTCCACAACCCCCATCTCAGACACACCAACAACAGCCAAGCCTCCTACAACTGACCCCATTTCATTGGGTTCACAACCCCTAGTGATCACAGAAAAGGAAGTGCAGGTCCTATTTCACAGACAAAAGCCAGGAAAAGCTCCAGGCCCAGACAAGATAACTCCTTCTTGCTTAAAAGTCTGTGCTGACCAATTGGCCCCCATCTTCACCCATATTTTCAATAAATCACTAGAGATGTGTTATGTTCCTTCTTGCTTCAAATGCTCTACCATCATCCTAGTGCCGAAGAAGCCCACCATCAAGGAACTGAATGACTACAGACCAGTTGCTTTAACATCTGTAGTCATGAAAACCTTTGAAAGGCTAGTGCTTTCCTACCTGAAAACCATCACGGATCCGCTGTTAGACCCCTTGCAATTTGCATACCGAGCAAATAGATCAACAGATGATGCTGTTAATATGGCTCTGCACTACATCCTACAACATCTTGAGTCTCCAAAGACCTATGCAAGGGTCCTTTTTGTAGACTTTAGTTCAGCATTCAATACCATCATTCCAGACATTCTCCTAACTAAGCTAAACCAGCTACAGGTACCGGAACAGGCTTGTAAGTGGATCACAAGCTTCCTAACAAACAGGAAGCAGCAGGTGAAGCTAAGCAAGATCACATCAAATACCTGTACAATTAGCACAGGGGCCCCCCAAGGCTGTGTGCTCTCCCCACTTCTCTTCTCTCTGTATACCAATGACTGCATCTCCAATGATCCATCTGTTAAGCTACTGAAGTTCGCAGATGACACAACAGTGATTGGTCTCATTCGAGACAATGACGAATCCGCATATAGATGAGAGGTCAAACGACTAGCCTTGTGGTGCAACCAAAACAATCTGGAACTGAACACACTCAAAATCGTAGAAATGGTGGTAGACTTTAGGAAAAACCCTTCCATACTTCCACCTCTCACAATACTTGACAACACAGTATCAACAGTAGAAACCTTCAAATTTCTGGGTTCTATCATATCGCAAGATCTCAAATGGACAGCTAACATCAAAAACATCATTAAAAAAGGACAACAAAGAATGTTCTTTCTGCGCCAACTCAGTAAGCTCAAACTGCCCAAGGAGCTGCTGATCCAATTCTACAGAGGAATTATTGAGTCTGTCATTTGCACCTCTATAACTGTCTGGTTCGGTTCTGCAACCCAACAAGAAAAACACAGACTTCAGAGGATAATTAGAACTGCAGAAAAAATAATTGCTACCAACTTGCCTTCCATTGAGGACCTGTATACTGCACGAATCAAGAAGAAGGCCGTGAAAATATTTGCAGATCCCTCGCATCCTGGACATAAACTGTTTCAACTCCTACCCTCAAAACGACGCTATAGAGCACTGCACACCAGAACAACTAGACACAAGAACAGTTTTTTCCCCGAAGGCCATCACTCTGCTAAACAAATAATTCCCTCAACACTGTCAGACTATTTACTGAATCTGCACTACTATTAATCGTTTCATAGTTCCCATCGCCAATCTCTTTCCACTTATGACTGTATGACTATAGCTTGTTGCTGGCAATCCTTATGATTTATATTGATATATTGATCATCAATTGTGTTGTAAATGTTGTACCTTGATGAAGGTATCTTTTCTTTTATGTACACTGAGAGCATATGCACCAAGACAAATTCCTTGTGTGTCCAATCACACTTGGCCAATAAAAAAAATTCTATTCTATTCTATTCTATTCTATTCTATTCTCTTTAACAAATTCTTTGGCTCAATTTTTGTCAACAGTGATGGCACATATCCCACATTCCCAAATTGTACAAGCAATGAGCATGACAACTTAACAAATATTGATTTTACAGAAGAAAATGTTGGTAAAGCTCTTTGTAACTTGAAACCATCTCTATCCATTGGACCTGATGGACTTTGTGCTTACTTCTTAAAAAAACTCTCTAGTAATCTAGCTGAACCCCTAAGTATAATCTTTAATATAACTTTTACTACCAGTTCCCTTCCCAATCTCTGGTCACTAGCCACAGTCATTCCAGTTTTCAAAAAAGGCGACCCCAGCTTAGTTGATAATTATAGACCAATCTCCCTATGTTGCGTCGCCTGCAAGGTTATGGAATCCATCATCAACCAATCCATTACCTTGCACTTAGAAATACACAACCTTCTCTCAAATAAACAATTTGGCTTCAGGAAAAAATTATCATGCAATTTACAACTTCTCCACTGTAAAAACCTATGGACTACAAATCTTGATCTAGGTAAATCAATAGATGCAATATACATAGACTTCTGTAAAGCTTTTGACTCAGTAGTACATGATAAACTTCTCTTAAAATTAAAATCCTATGGCATTTCAGGATCCTTACACAACTGGATATCTGCTTTTCTGTCAAACAGACAACAAATTGTTAAAATTGGTAATGCTCTATCAAATCCTGTTCCTGTCAAGAGTGGTGTTCCTCAAGGTAGCGTTCTTGGACCTACTCTCTTTATAATATACATAAATGATCTTTGTAATCATATCTCAAGTAACTGTGTTCTCTTTGCTGATGATGTCAAACTTTTCAACACCACTGACAACACATCCACAATTCAAAAGGACCTTGATCATCTAACTGCTTGGTCTAAAATTTGGCAACTACAAATCTCAACTAGTAAATGCTCAGTCTTGCATATTGGAAGAAAGAACCCAATCACAAAGTACATGCTTGATGGACATTGCCTCGCAGATGACCCCCACCCTGTCAAAGACCTTTGAGTTTTTACATCTAACGATTTAAGTGCCAAAGCCCACTGCAACTATATAGCTAAGAAGGCTCTAAGGGTTGTTAACTTAATTTTACGTAGCTTCTTTTCAAAAAACACCACGCTACTGACCAGAGCATATAAAACATTTGTTAGGCCAATTCTTGATTACTGCTCTCCTGTCTGGAACCCATACCATATATCTGACATCAACACAGTTGAGCGTGTCCAAAGGTATTTTACGAGAAGAATTCTCCATTCCTCCAAAACCAATAAAATACCTTATTCCACCAGATTTGATATCCTGGGTCTAGAAAACTTGGAACTTCGTCGCCTTCGACAGGATCTGGGTTTAGCATATAAGATCATCCGTTGTAATGTCCTTCCTGTCAATGACTTTTTTAGTTTCAATAACAATATCACAAGAGCTACCAACAGATTTAAACTCAATGTCAACCGCTCCAGTTTAGATTGCAGAAAACATGATTTCTGTAACAGAATTGTATATGCTTGGAATGCATTACCTGACTCTGTGGTTTCTTCTCATAACCCCAAAGGCTTTACTCAAAAACTGTCCATGGTTGACCTCACCACTTTCCTAAGAGGACTCTAAGGGGCGTGCATAAGAGCACAACCGTGCCTACCGTTCCTGTCCTATTGTTTCTTCCCCTATGTATATATATGTTTATAGTACCTCGTTTCTCCTCATATATACGTTCATATATTATATAACCCTTTATGCAATGCTTGTATGTATTGTTACGACAAATAAATAAATAAAATAAATAAACTACTACTGAGACCCTCTACTCTCCTTCTCCAGCTATGGAGGAAGCTGTGAAGGCCGTGGAAATGAAACACCAACTGGGTGCCCAACGCAAGGAGCCGATGCCAAAGTGGAGATCGTAGCCAGACCTGGCCCTGCAGGAAGAAGCTGCGGGAATTACCTCAATTCAAGGAATGCTGTGGGAACCATGAGTGGGTGCAGGAGAAGCCTCAACCTTTGGCTGGGAAATGCCATGGGAGCTGCACCACTAGCACTCCAAGGAATGGGGATTCCTGCCACCGTTGCGCAGCCAGTCACTAGCTGGTCTCTTGGAACAGTTGAGCCAACTCAGTGTGAGCAGGACAACCCAGCCAGCTTAGTTGAACATTGGCGCAACCAACTTTCACCTTTCCAAGCCAGGAAGTTGCAGCACAATGGACCGGAGCATCAGTCTCTTTCCACTTGGTCCCAAGTGGATCAAATCCCAGCCTGACACTCCAGGCCAACCCAGCTGTGAATTCCCTCCACCCCAGGGCACAAGGGACCCAGAAACCAGCCCTATTTGGCCAAGCCAGCCATGGAGTGCAGGTCCTGCTGAAGGAGTTCTGGAATCTACCTGCCCCGCAAAAACAACCTGAGCTCGGGTTGCCACCAGCAAGCCAAATCCCTCCCATATGGGCTTTCTAGGGCAAGGATGGGTGAAATGCCAGTGGACACCAGCCCCGATCCAGCCACTGATGCAATTCCAGCAGCAAGCTGTTCAGCTGCAGGCGCTCCTGCAACCCCAAGCCGCGATCCCTCAACAGGTGCCAGTGGTTCTGCAGCAAACTCCGGTCTAGCAGCGAGCGCCTGGCCAGCTGCCTGTGCAAGCCCAATTGCCAGTCCTGCCAGCCACTCCTCCCCCATGATTTTGGGTGACTTTGGATGGGACCCATGGGAAGTTGGCATACTTCCTTAACCATGTCTGGACCCATATTGACCAATATGGCTATCAATACCCATCTGATCAAGAGCTGATCTCCGCCAGCTTGGATGGCATGAATGAAGGAGATGCAATGGAATGGATAGCTGAGCTTCATGGTGAAGAGGCTCCTGAGCTAGAAGATGCAGAGTAGCTTGTCCAATTGATGCGGGTCAGATTCAATAACATCACACAGCAAGTAGAAGCTGAGACCCAAATTAAAATCCTGAAGCAAGCTGGAAGACCATGAAAGAATTTGTTGTGTCTCGTTCGCTTTCCCCGCAGCCGGGCCCCTCTTATCTCCTTCCGGATGCTGAGGAATGTCCTGGCATGCCTCCAGGCCCCAGCCCTGGCACCCTGCTCAGACAGGCCGAGGAAGAAGAAGTGCTTCCAGCCCCCAGCCCTGGCTCCATGCCCAGGCAAACGGAGCAACTAGACCCCTCCCCCTCCCCCACAGCATGTGAGCCTGAGGAAGGTCAATTACCAACAGCTGGAGCTTGGAGCGACCCTCGCTTCAGGAGAATTGATAGGCGGCGTCAACAGAAGGAAGGGAGGGGCAGGCCTGGATAAGTGCTGAGTCATGGAGCCACACCCCATGGCCTATATAAAGGATCTGCTTTCTGGCATTGTCTGAGTCAGGCAAAGTCTACCTTATATTGCTGAAGTCACTTCCTGGTCTCCTGCCTGCCTTGAGAACTTTGCTAGGACTTTGGCAGAGCTGCAGAGGCACGCCTGATTCGGATTTCCCTGACCCAGCCATCAGCGGAGGAGTGGGACACGACAGAATTGGTGTGGGAGTTCCAAAGACTGGCTGGAAAACTGAGACTGGCCAGAGAGCCTCATGGTGCACATCTTCAAAGACATCCTGGACCCAGATCTCAGGCAAGCCTGCTGCATAAAGGGGATACCGAACCGGATACAGTCATGGTACAACACTGCCGTCGTTCTGGACCTAGAGCTTCACCCTCACAGGAAACCAACCAGAGACCCTTAGGGTGCTGAGCGCAGATGAAAAAGCCCAAAAAGCCTCCTTCCACACCATCCAGGACTATCGAATGCTACTGGTGTGGTCAGCACGGGCATTGGGCTTCAGAATGCCTGGCTCCCACACCAGGTCACCTGCTTGAACTGAGGCAAAGAGAGCTCTGCGGAAGCCACCTGAAAAGGGATGGGGCATCAAACAGGCAGCAGAAACCCCATTCTTCCCATAGAAGCAGAGGTGACGCTAGCCAGCGGATCTCCCCCAAGCTCCCCAGGAGAGAGCAGTGGTGATGACAACCCGATGGTAAGTGGAGCCATCCACCTGTTTGCCCTCAAAATTACATAAGCAATCCCAGAGACAAGGGTCCAGGGGGAAATAGAAGCCATCATAGACACTGGTTGCACACAATGCCTGATCAGCTTCCCCATAGTTGAGCAGTTGGGTATATGCACTAAACCCCTGCTACATCCCATCAGATCTGAGCAGATCAATGGAATGTTAGTTGGCAGGGCTCCAACCATCTTGGTCACTGAGCTCATCAGGTTACAGATGGGGCACCATTGGGAACTTTTTCAGTTTGTGGTCACCCCGAAGATGACAGATTCAGTCATATTGGGACTCTCTTGGCTCGACAAGTGTGGTCCATAATCTCCTGGGATGGCAGCCATAGGAAGCTAGTCATTGGGATTGGACCATTTCCACCGGTGAGGAAGGAGAATCCCCCAGAAGTCATCACCTCAAAGGAGACAACCATGCCAGAACCCACAGCCCCAGCCTGAGATGCTCTACCTGGCAACCAACAAGTGCCCAAGGAGTATCGAGACTTGTGGTGGGGTTTAGTGAAGAGGACTGCAGTTTCCTCCCCCCTCATTGTTCAACCGACTGTGCAATAGAGTTTGTGCCAGGGTCTCAATTATCCAAGCCAAAAATGTACTCCATGACTCCAAAAGAAATGGAGGAATTGAGGAAGTACATAGATGCCAATCTGGAGCGAGGCTTCATCCAGCCCACAAAGTCAAAAGTGGCAGCCCCAGTGCTCTTTAAAGAGAAAAAAGATGGGGAGGAAGAGGCTCTGCATTGATTTTAGTGGAATCAATGTTGTGTGCATGGAAAACACCTACCGACTCCCCCTCATGAAAGACATTCTTAACCGCTTGTCAAAGAGCAAAGTGTTTACCAAGCTGGACTTAAGGGAAGCTTACTACCACAAAAGAATCAGGGAGGGGGATGAAAATTGTGTTTAACTGCCCATTTGGCAGTTTCCAATTTAAAGTGATGCCATTTGAACTGCAAGGAGCCCCCGCAGTATTCATGCAATAAGTAAACAGGTCCTCGTTTACTTAGATGACACTCTCATATTTAGTGAGACCCTTGAGGAGCATGTAAAACTCATCCGGCAAGTGCTGAAAAAACCCCTTGTTGCCAAACTTTACATGAAGTTGTCAAAGTGCGAATTCCACAAAACCTCCCTAGACTATTTAGGCTACCAAATTTCCAGCGGGGGCGTAGAGATGGATCCAGGGAAAGTGAAAGCAGTTCTGGATTGGCAACCCGCACGAATCCACAGGCAACTCCAGAGTTTCCTGGGATTTCCTAACTTCTATAGGCAATTCATCCCGGCTTTTGCAGAGGTGGCGCTACCCCTAACGGAACTTTTAAAAATGGGATCTCCGCCAATGAAGCAAAAGCCAACTGAACCAATCGTGTGGATGATGGATTGCCAAAAAGCCTTTGAGAACCTAAAAAGACTGCCCAAGAGCTGTTCCGGCAGCACTCAGATCCAGAGCAGCAATTCATTATACAAGCCGATGCTAAAGATGTTACTGTGCTCCTACAAAGGAACACCAAAGGACAATTATTGCCATGTGCCTATGTATCCAAAAAGCTTAATGACACAGACAGATGGTGGGCCATCTGGGAAAAAGAGGCTTATGCAGTTCGATGGACTTTACTCTCTTAGAGACATTTCCTAGAAGGATGTAAGGTGCCTTTCTAGGTATGGATTGATCACAAAAACCTCGAGGCCCTAAAGACCCCCAGGAAACTATATCCCAAATAGGTTCATTGGGCTCAATATTTCAGATGTTTCAAATTCAAACTGAAATACATACCACCAGGGAAGAACCTGTTAGTTGATGCCCTATCGAGGAAGCCTCAATTTGAAAGCGGTCAAGATGAAGTGGTCAATGCCATCATTCCCCTCCCCTCACAAGCAGTCACCCAAGTCACCGCAAGAAGTTAAGCCAGATGACCACCTGACCCAAAACGGGATATATTGACAGCTAAATTGAAAGTGGCGCTGCCCACAGACCCTTGGCTCACCAACAATAATGATGTCCTCACCATGAGGGAGGGTTAGCATGGAAAGTATCCAAATTGTATGTCTCAGCAAGCCTATGACTTGAAGTACTTCAGTGCAGCCACAACTCCAAGCTAGCTGGCCACTTTGGAATCCTGAAAACCCTACACCTCACTAGGAGACAATTCTGGTGGCCAAAAATGAAAGCAGAGGTGGAAGACTATGTTAGGAGCTGTGCCACATGTGCAGCGATGAAACTGAGACCTGGAAAACTTCTTCAACAAGTGGCAACCCCCAGCAACCTGGCAACCTGCCAGGACTTCTTCAACAAGTGGCAACCCCCAGCAGACCTTGGGAAGAAATCACAATGGATTTTATAGTCAAGCTCCCAGAAAGTGGGGGGGAAACACAGTAATTTGGACTGTTCTTGAGCTGTTTTCAAAGCAAGCCTATTTTACTGCATGTTTCAGACTACCATCTGTGAAGAAGCTTGCAAAACTGTTCATCAAACACATCTATTGCCTGCATGGAACACCCTGCTGCATCATCTTGGACCGAGGAGTCCAGTTCATGCAAAGTTCTGGAGAGAGTTCTTAAGGTCCATCGGGTCCACACAATGACTTAGTTCAGCTTTCCATCTGAGCACGAATGGAGCGGCAGAACATAAGAACGCCATGATGGAACAATACATTAGATGTTATGTGGATTACCAACAAGAGAACTGGGCAGATCTATTACTATTTGCAGAAGTGGCTTACAACAATGCAGTGGACAGTAGTACTGGACTGACCCCTTTCCAGGTCACCAACAGCATGGAGTTTGTCTCCATGCCTGAGCTATCCAGAGAACTTCCCTCATCCATGTCTTTAACTGAATGTATGGATTCATTAAAGAAGGGGTGGGAAAATACTAAGAAGGCGCCGTCAGAAGCAGCAGAGGAATATAAAAAGCAAGCCGATAAGCACTGTTCAGTCCAACCCATCTTCCGGGTAGGAGATAAAGTTTTCTTACCCACCAAATACATACAGTTAAGGCTGCCTAGGTCCATTCCCTATAGTGAAAATATGACAGTTCAATTAAGCCTGCCTCGCATGCTAGGGAAAATACACCCTGTATTTCATTGTAGCTTGCTAAAACCATCAGCTGGGTCCAACATAAGACCTCAAACCAGTGGTGAAATGTAAAATTTGTTACTACCGGTTCTGTGGGCGTGGCTTGGTGGGGTATAATGTGACTGGGTGGGCGTGGCCAACTTTTTTTTCTTTAAAAGCATTTTTTCTACAACCTCTTTGGCTGAAGAAGTTGTAAAAATGTTTTTAAAAAGCTCTGATCATTCCAGTTGAGTTGCCTGATCGTCAGAGCCTTTGATCGAAAAAATGCTTTTAAAAGTAAAAAAAGTAACCTCTGATGATCGCGTGGCTCAGCTGGGCATGGGGGGTGGGGCAGGGATTTTTGCTACCAGTTCTCTGAACCACCGCCACCATCACTACCGGATCAGACGATCCGGTCCAAACTGGGAGCATTTCACCCCTGCCTCAAATCCAACCACCACCACCTCCTATAGTACATTCGTCATCTTCAGGCTTCAGCTTCGTGCTTCTGGGAGCAATGTGTGATTGCAGCTGTTTCTTCCTTTTTAACTGCCAGTGGGGGTTTGAACTGATTGGGTGGAGCTTGGCTGTGCTCTGATTAGATGGGTTTTTTTTTGTGTGCTCTGATTGGCTGGGGGTGTGTCCTGTTTGGGTGGGGGCTTGGTTGTGCTCAGATTAGTCTGAGTTGCAGGGGGATTTGAGCTGGTGAGCTGCATTGCTGTTGTTTGGCTTCGTGGTCGTGGTCGTGCTACATCTTCATAGTGGGTGTCTGTCTGCTGCATATATGGATTGGAGGGGTTTTAAATGGCTAATGTTGCAGCTGCAGTCTGGCTTCTGGTCCTTGGTCGTGCTTCATGATTAGTGTGGATTTGGGTCTGCTTTCTGGGTGGATGTGTGGTGGTGACATCCTGTGTGGACCTCGTGAGTGTGGGTCTGGTATCATTCCTCGTGTTAGGGACTCATTTGTCAGTAAGGGCGGGTTTCCAAATGGCTGGTAGGCGGGAGGTATCATCTCGTTTGTTCATGCTGTGTGGGCATTTTTCTATCTCGATGGCTTCTCTGATTATTCTGTTGTTAAAGTGTTCAGTTTTGGCGATAGTTCTGGTCTTTTTAAAGTCAATATCGTGTCCTGTGGTTTTAAGGTGTTGGACCAGGGAAGAAGTTGGTTCCTCTTTTTTGACTGAGTTTGCATGCACTTATTCTTCTGTTGGTTTGTCCAATGTATGTGGTGGGGCAGGCGGTGCATGGGATTTCATATACTCCTTGATTTTCTAACTCAATTTTGTCTTTGGGGTTTCTAAGGATGGTGGATATTTTTCGGTTTGTGCAGAATGCTGTCTTGATGTTGTGTTTGTGTTTGCCCTTATTGACAAACGAGTCCCTACACGAGGAATAGAATAGAATAGAATAGAATAGAATAGAATAGAATAGAATAGAATAGAATAGAATTTTTATTGGCCAAGTGTGATTGGACACACAAGGAATTTGTCTTGGTGCATATGCTCTCAGTGTACATAAAAGAAAAGATACCTTCATCAAGGTACAACATTTACAACACAATTGATGATCAATATATCAATATAAATCATAAGGATTGCCAGCAACAAGTTATAGTCATACAGTCATAAGTGGAAAGAGATTGGCAATGGGAACTATGAAACGATTAATAGTAGTGCAGATTCAGTAAATAGTCTGACAGTGTTGAGGGAATTATTTGTTTAGCAGAGTGATGGCCTTCGGGGAAAAACTGTTCTTGTGTCTAGTTGTTCTGGTGTGCAGTGCTCTATAGCGTCGTTTTGAGGGTAGGAGTTGAAACAGTTTATGTCCAGGATGCGAGGGATCTGCAAATATTTTCACGGCCCTCTTCTTGATTCGTGCAGTATACAGGTCCTCAATGGAAGGCAAGTTGGTAGCAATTATTTTTTCTGCAGTTCTAATTATCCTCTGAAGTCTGTGTTTTTCTTGTTGGGTTGCAGAACCGAACCAAATAGTTATAGAGGTGCAAATGACAGACTCAATAATTCCTCTGTAGAATTGGATCAGCAGCTCCTTGGGCAGTTTGAGCTTACTGAGTTGGCGAGAAAGAACATTCTTTGTTGTCCTTTTTAATGATGTTTTGATGTTAGCTGTCCATTTGAGATCTTGCGATATGATAGAACCCAGAAATTTGAAGGTTTCTACTGTTGATACTGTGTTGTCAAGTATTGTGAGAGGTGGAAGTATGGAAGGGTTTTTCCTAAAGTCTACCACCATTTCTACGATTTTGAGTGTGTTCAGTTCCAGATTGTTTTGGTTGCACCACAAGGCTAGTCGTTTGACCTCTCGTCTATATGCGGATTCGTCATTGTCTTGAATGAGACCAATCACTGTTGTGTCATCTGCGAACTTCAGTAGCTTAACAGATGGATCATTGGAGATGCAGTCATTGGTATACAGAGAGAAGAGAAGTGGGGAGAGCACACAGCCTTGGGGGGCCCCTGTGCTAATTGTACAGGTATTTGATGTGATCTTGCTTAGCTTCACCTGCTGCTTCCTGTTTGTTAGGAAGCTTGTGATCCACTTACAAGTCTGTTCCGGTACCTGTAGCTGGTTTAGCTTAGTTAGAAGAATGTCTGGAATGATGGTATTGAATGCTGAACTAAAGTCTACAAAAAGGACCCTTGCATAGGTCTTTGGAGACTCAAGATGTTGTAGGATGTAGTGCAGAGCCATATTAACAGCATCATCTGTTGATCTATTTGCTCGGTATGCAAATACCGAGACCCACACTCACGAGGTCCACACAGGATGTCACCACCACACATCCACCCAGAAAGCAGACCCAAATCCACACTAATCATGAAGCACGACCAAGGACCAGAAGCCAGACTGCAGCTGCAACATTAGCCTTTTCAAACCCCTCCAATCCATACATGCAGCAGACTGACACCCACTACGAAAATGTAGCACGACCACGACCACGAAGCCAAACAGCAGCAGCGCAGCTCACCAGCTCAAATCCCCCTGCAACTCAGACCAATCTGAGCACAACCAAGCCCCCACCCAAACAGGACACACCCCCAGCCAATCAGAACACACACACAAAAAAACCCCCATCCAATCAGAGCACATCCAACATATATATATGTTTTCTGAGGTTTTTGCGGGTGTTTGTATGTAGGTCTTTGGTTATTCGGGTTTTCTCCCGCGTAAAATTGGAAGTGTCTTGGCGACGTTTCGACGAAGTCTCATTCGTCATCTTCAGGCTTCAGCTTCGTGCTTCTGGGAGCAATGTGTGATTGCAGCTGTTTCTTCCTTTTTAACTGCTAGTGGGGGTTTGAACTGATTGGGTGGGAGCTTGGCTGTGCTCTGATTGGATGGGGGTTTTTTTGTGCTCTGATTGGCTGGGGTGTGTCCTGTTTGGGTGGGGGCTTGGTTGTGCTCAGATTAATGTGAGTTGCAGGGGGATTTGAGCTGGTGAGCTGCATTGCTGTTGTTTGGCTTCGCGTTCGTGGTCGTGCTACATCTTCACAGTGGGTGTCTGTCTGCTGCATGCATGGATTGGAGGGGTTTGAAATGGCTAATATTGCAGCTGCGGTCTAGCCTCTGGTCCTTGGTTGTGCCTCCTGATCAGTGTGGGTTTGGGAGCATGAACAAACGACATGATACCTCCCGCCTACCAGCCATTTGGAAACCCGCCCTTATTGACAAACGAGTCCCTAACATGAGGAATGACACCAGACCCACACTCACGAGGTCCACACAGGATGTCACCACCACACATCCACCCAGAAAGCAGACCCAAACCCACACTGATATATATATATATTTTAATGTGTATTCAACAAAATAAATAAATAAATAAATATAGGGGTCAATTACAATATTTAGTACACTGGAAAGGGTACCCTTTGTCTGAAGCTACCAGGGTCAAAAGTTGGAATGTGAAAGCAGATTGGCTAATCAAACAATTCCATGATAAATACTGGACAAGCCAAAGGGTCCTCTTGTGGGGAAAGGGGTGGTTAGAGATATGATTAACCCCCCTTGTATTATTCTCTTTTTAGGAAACACATCTTTTCTGAGGGGGGCAGCCTGTCAGACCTAGAAGCATCTTTCTACCTTTCTGACTTCAGGCTTCAGGCCTGCCAGAAGTCCTACCATGGGAAATTGGGAGGGGGGATAGTACAGGATGACGAAGACATGTAGTCAAAAATAAAAGACCATTGTGCCCTGCAGCTGTGTTAAGAAGAATGAGGAGGTATCTTCTGTTGCAGATGGTACCTGATTGGATGTGTGGTGGACATGTGGGTGAGGGGCAAGGTTTTGAACTTTCTTTTGGGGGTGGAAAACCCAAAAGCTTTCAGATTTCGGTTTCCCCTGATGTGCCAATATGACATCTCTAATGAAAGTTAGCTTTGCGGAATTTCAAGCCTTGGAGTTTTATTTCATTGGGCGTATTACTTGGAACCCTGACATTCAGTTTCAGTTCTTTCAGCATTATATAGACTCTCATTATATAGAAGCTCAAGGCCCGCAGACCAGATCCGGCTCATGGGATGCTTAGATCTGGCCTGTGGTACCAAACAGCAAAGGACTGGCCTGTGAAAAAGAACCTGCTGGATCCTGTTTTTAGCCATGACAACCTCCTGCAGCGCCCTGCCAGCAAAAATGGAGCTCAGGGGGGTACATGTGGTCCCCCAAGCTCCGTTTTCACTGGTAGAGGGTTGTAGGAGGCCATCCCAGCCGAAAACGGACCCAGGGGAGGCACAAGCCCCTCCCTGAGCTTTGTTTTCAGTGGCAGAGGGTTGCAGGAGGACATCCTGGCTGAAAATGGGTTCCAAGCTCCATTTTTGCTGGCAACGGCCTAGCAAAACAAACAAAATAAAATATTTCCCCTTTTGCATTTAAGCATACAAGGGACAGAAAAAGAGAAAGGGAAAGATAAAAGACAAAGAAAAAGAAGGAAAGATGGGAGGAGAGCAAGGAATGAAAAATAAGGAAAGAGGGGAAGGAAGAAGAAAGGAGAACAAAGAGGGAAGGAAAAAGAAGAAAGGGAAGGAAGGAAGGAAGGAAGGAAGGAAGGAAGGAAGGAAGGAAGGAAGGAAGGAAGGAAAAAGAAGAAAGGGAAGGAAGGAAGGAAGGAAGGAAGGAAGGAAGGAAGGAAGGAAGGAAGGAAGGAAATAATGAGAGTGAGGGAGAGTCTGAGGGAAGTCCTGCCTTAGCACTTGGCAACTACAGGTACACACACACACACCAACACAAGTGATGTCAAGCTGGCCACTCCCACCCTCACCATGCCCATCCCGACCGTGCCTACGCCCCCACCCAGTCAAACACAACCCTGATAGGGCCCTCAATGAAATTGAGTTTGATACCACTGACATAGACTGAAGATTGAAGTTTTGGTGCACCAGGCAGTCGTTGGTTCAGTGGTTGATATTTTGATTGGATGGGCCTAATTCTGTCCTAGATGATCTTCTATCTATCTCTCTTCATCTGCATAAGCTGTGGTTCTTAATATAGTATTTATAAAATTCACTGAGTGGTCAATGAACGAGGACTACTTGTATTCCTGTCTCCTAAACAACAACCACCCTGTTGAATGGGTTGGGTGGGGAGTGACTGATCCAAAGTCACCTACCTGGATAGCCTAGACCTCACAGTCTCCTAGTTCTAGCCTAGCAGCTTTACTGTTACACCAAACCAGCTCTCTATGATCTCCATCCTTTTCTTTGAAGGGAGTCAAAACTAAATGAGAAGAGATCCATTCCTTATCACTGAGCCATTCTACTGTTTTCAATGGAAAGATTTGAGAAGAGGGAAGTAGATCCCACAACCTATACAAAAAATTATCACACAGAGTAAGCAAGCTGCTTCAGATATAAAGCTTGATATGGATCTATATTTTTCATGCATGTCTGCAGATGGGTCAGCACCTTTTACAAGAAAAGGATATGTATCTAGATGATTTTTTACAGCATAGATTTATTATGATAACTTTTACGAGGGCTGTTATAGAGCCCTCATAGTTAGTATCAGGAACATCAGGGCTTATATTTTCAGGGCATGACATTTGTTTTGCTATAGTCTGGAGATGGGATGACAATGCCCATCTGCTTCACAAAACTCAGTGTATTGTTTTCTAGTATACAGTAGGAGATTTATTGTTTCAATTCTGTCTGCTATGCTGGGATTACAAAATAGAAGTTCGTGCTTCCAAAAATCTTATAGATTTAGACATTTATACACTCTGCATGCAAAATGGAATTAGATGTTGTAATATAGCACATATAACTAGAAATTAGGCCTATCCCTTTCTTTTTGCAAATATATTTTGAGTGCCTCTGAAAGCTGTAGAGTTCCTTTCTCCAAAGAGAAAACAAGCTTTAAAAATCTACTGAAAAACTGATTATGAGCATACATAGCATTACTTTTCCTTTGGGAAGTAAATTCTTCTTGTTCTGCAAATGCTCCCAATATGCTTTGCAATCTGATGCTTTGCATCTTAACCTCAGCTTGTTTGCATGCAGAAGTAATAGATAGGAAATGAGAATGTTGCAAATATCCTGAAATTTAGCAGAGAGTTCTGTATCTGCCAGGGTATATAAAAGGAAGTGTGATGGTGAACATAATTGCTCAGACATTCATAAAGGACCATGCCACTTGGCTGAGCAAAGCATCAAGTTAACAATAACTCAGACCTTATCCCATAACCTCCTTGCCCCAGGCAACAGAAGAAACATCCCATGTAGGGATTTTTTAAAATAGTAATTTAATTAAAAATTACACTTACAGTGAGGAAAACTAATACAAACTTAACAAAAAGAAAAAGAAAGAATAGGTCCAGAAAAAATTGAAAAGAACAAGTGAATAAAGAAAAGTACAACGAAGAAAAAGAAAACATTTAAAGAAACATTTCTTCCTACATTTGCAACAAATATAAATAAAATATAAAATATTTTATTTTACAATATTTTGCTCCATTCTCTATTAGTAAGTCAAATTTAACTGTTCTCTTTTAATTGTGATATTTTGTTCCTTCTACTTCCCCCTGCTGCCTAACCAAAATTTTTATTTCATTAAAAAAATAAAAATAAAACAAAAACATTTTCCCACAGGAAGGATCCTTATAATTAATTCTAAAGTCTTATTTCCAACTCTGTGATGTCTCCCTTGGATGACTCCTTGGAGATTAGCTCAAGGGAGGATGAACTCATTCCTGGAACGTCAGGAACTGGATTAATTAATAACTCTGGATGGCTAGCTGAAAGAGATTTACAGGAGGCTTCAGCTGGGGATAGCTTGGGGGGCGGATGGTCAGTGAAAAGGAGGTGGAGGAGCTGCCTTCCATGATAGATCGAAGAGTACACAGGGCAGATAAAAGTTAAGAGCAATGGAGATCTGCCAGATTACTCAGGAGAAGCCCCATCTGTCTTGATTGGCTGTACCAGAAAGCTGGTACAGAAATAGAAAGCTATTTTTTGCAGCAGGCAGAGGGAGATGCTGCTGGGAACAACATCAGTGGTGGTATTTAGCCAGTGTTTGACCGGTTCGGCCAAACAATAGCAAAAATTTAACTGGTTCGCTGAACTGGCACATACCACCTCTGGCTGGACCCACCCCTGCCTGCCCAGTCGCCTGGTCACTGCTCTCCCTGCCCACCTGCCCCACCTGCCCTACTCACCCCACCCTATATATGTTGCCTTTGCCACATGGCTGAGTTAATCACCTCACCTTGCTTCCATGCCTCGCCTGCTCTGCTCACCAAAGGTAAGCATGTCGCCCGCTTGCCCTTTGCCTTGGGTCGGACTCGAGTCCTAGGGATGCATAATTCCCTGAGGCCCCAGAGCCACTGCCTGCTTGCCATTCACCTTGGCCAGGTTGGGGAACGGGCCATTCCCCGGCTCCAGCCTTGCCTCAGTGCCTCCACCTGCCTTGGCCGGATCGGGGAACTTGCCATTCCATGACTCTTGTCCTTCCCTTGGACCTCTACCTGCATACCACCCACTCACCCTCCACCTCTCTCACCTTCATCCACGCCTTGGTGGGGGTCCCTGGTGAGCCTCAGCCGGTGAGCTGCCAGCTGCCAGTATTTTTCGGCTGCCTTCTGAGCAGCTCTGCTGCGACATCATCCTTCCAGTACAGCAGGCCATTCTCCTGGCTGGATCTGGCTGCGAGTGGCACCAGCAGGCAATGGGGGGGCATGTGCACGGCCAGCGTGAAGATCAGGGTGGCTGGTGATGGCAGTGATGAGACTTCTTAAGGCAGGCCTCTTTTTTGGCCTGTAGTTTTCAGTAGTTTTCAGTGCAAGAAGATTGCATTTGCCACCTCTTTTTTGGCACGAGAAGCCTCCAGCCACCGTTGCCAGCTCGATTCCAGCTGGCAAAGAGGCAACGGCTAGAGGCTTCTTCCACCAAAAAAGAGGTGGCTGTAGGCTTCTTGTGCCGAAAACTACTGAAAACTACAGGCTGAAAAAGAGGCCTAAAGTTCCGTTGCTGCTATCGCTGCCCTGTTTTTCACGCTGGCTGCACACATGCACCCCATTGCCTGCTGGTACATGTGTGCAGTCACACCCCATTGCCAGACCCAGCCAGGAGAATGGCCTGCTGCACCAGAGGACGGTATCGCAATGGAGCTGCTTGGAAGGCAACCAGACTGCAGTGTCCTTTTAAGATACTTCAATGCAGAGGGGAGGGGGGATGATAAAGGGACAGGCTATAGGAGTTGCTTTTTCTGCCGGTTCTGTGGGTGTGGCTTGGTGGGCGTGGCTTGGTGGGGTGATGTCGAGTTGTCCACGCCCTTTCGACCTTGCAGTGAGTGCCATCAAGGTAGCCATGCCCACTCAGTCACATGAACCCCACCAAGCCACGCCCACCAAGCCATGCCCACAGAACCATTAGTAAAAAAAATTGAATCCCACCGCTGAACAACATGTTTGGTTTCTGGTTGTGTTAGGCTTATGGTTCCTGCTTGACTTTGTGCCTTGGAGACTCTGAACTTCTCTTGCCAATTGAGCTCTTGAAGTATTTCAGTTTGGCCTGGTGGATTTAAGTTTGTTTGGTGGACTTATTGATTGGAACAACTTTCCATTGTTTTATGGACTATTGGCCATTGCCTTGTGGATTAACCTTGGTCTGCTTGTGGCTGGATCTATTTGGGATAGTTCTGAGGCTGGGTGAAGGGAATTGCTGGGGAACATTAATAAACTCTAAACCATACTTATGTCTCTGTGTGAGAGAGTGGGACAGCAGAAACCCTTAACCAAATTGTAAAGTTCCAAAATCACAGATCTAATAACTTTTTGCTTTTCATTCCCTCTCCTTGGCCCCCCTTTTTAAAAAAGATCATAAACTTGTATTTTAAATGTATTTTATTAAGGATTGAAGGAAACTCATTCAGTGCTCTAAAACCGGTTGATCCAAAGATTCCTAATAGAATAGAATAGAATTTTATTGGCCAAGTATGATTGGACACACAAGGAATTTGTCTTGGTGCATATGCTCTCAGTGTACATAAAAGAAAAGATACCTTCATAAAGGTACAACACTTACAACACTTAATGATTGTCATGGGGTACAAATTTAGCACTTAATGATACAACACTTAATGATAGTCATAGGATACAAATAAGCAATCAGGAAACAATCAATGTCAATATAAATCATAAGGATACTAGCAACAAAGTTACAGTCATGCAGTCATAAGTGGAAGGAGATGGGTGATGGGAACGGTGAGAAGATTAATAGTGCAGATTTAGTAAATAGTTTGACAGTGTTGAGGGAATTATTTGTTTAGCAGAGTGATGGCCTTCGGGGAAAAACTGTTCTTGTGTTTAGTTGTTCTGGTGTGCAGTGCTCTATAGCGACATTTTGAGGGTAGGAGTTGAAACAGTTTATGTCCAGGATGCGAGGGATCTGTAAATATTTTCAAGGCCCTCTTCTTGATTCGTGAAGTATACAGGTCCTCAATGGAAGGCAGGTTGGTAGCAATTGTTTTTTCTGCAATTCTAATTATCCTCTGAAGTCTGTGTCTGTCTTGCTGGCTTGCAGAACCAAACGAGACAGTTATAGAGGTGCAGATGACAGACTCAATAATTCCTCTGCATCAGCAGCTCCTTGGGCAGTTTGAGCTTTCTGAGTTGGTGCAGAAAGAACATTCTTTGTTGTCCTTTTTTGATGATGTTTTTGATGTTAGTTGTCCATTTTAGATCTTGTGATATAGTAGAACCTAGAAATTTGAAGGTTTCTACTGTTGATACTGTGTCTAGTATTGTGAGAGGTGGAAGTATGGAAGGGTTTATCCTAAAGTCTACCACTATTTCTACAAGTTTGAGTGTGTTCAGTTCAAGATTGTTCCAGTTGCACCACAAGGCTAGTTGTTCAACCTCCCGTCTGAATGCAGATTCATCATTGTCTTGAATGAGACCAATAACTGTTGTATCATCTGCAAACTTCAGTACTTTAACAGAGGGATGTTTTGAGATGCAGTCATTGGTGTATAGAGAGAAGAGAAGTGGAGAGAGCACACTGCCCTGGAGGGCTCCTGTGCTGATTGTACAGGTATCTTGTGATTTTGCCTAGCTTCACCTGCTGCTCCCTGTCCGTTAGGATGCTTATGATCCATTTACAAGTGTGGTCAGGTACTGATTTAGTTTAGTTAGAAGAATATCTGGAATGATGTTATTGAATGCTGAACTAAAGTCTACAAAGAGGACCCTTGCATAGGTCTTTGGAGATTCAAGATGTTGTAGGATGTAGTGCAGAGCCATATTAGTAGTTAGCCAGTCTACTTGCCAGCTCTTTAATCTGCAATGGTCATTGGCTCTACCTTTATTGGAGCTGTACTCGAATTCCCCATGTGGGCATTTTAAAGAAAAGAGTCTTTGGAGCTCAGCTTTGATTAGTCCAACCAGCTGTTAAGTTCTATGCCTTCATGGCTATTTGTCTTTCAGAGGCAGCAAAACAGTTGTCCAGCTATTATTTCTTGCTTCTTTAGCATGGTATGATTAGAGGAATTTCAACCTCATGTAAATCAAATGTTGGTTTTTCCTAAGAGCAATAGTCTCATTTGGATTTCAGCAGAGTAGAGGAGCTAAATGGGATTATGATTAACTGGACTTTTTGGCAATTCCAGGGGGGAAAAAGAAGCTCCTTCTCTTTTTTGGCATTCATTCCTGCTTCCACATTTAAGCTCTATCAGAAGAAGGTTCCTTATATGACTTGGGCACACTGCTGTTCTTAGTGATCATTTGTTGATCTTTCAGTTGTTGATCTTTCTCAGTCTGCAAAAGGAATTGAAGGAAAAGCGGCATGTGGATAATGAAGAATTTAAACCTATCAGGTTAGAGAAGCAGGATAATAGGATTGGGATGAAGAACTCCAGGTGCCCTCTTACCCTTGCCACCTTGTTTGTGAATTGCTTTGTCTTTGCCTTCTGGCTGTACCACATTTTTTAGTGCTGTCTTTTGGCTCTTTGCCTATTGGCAGGGAGTTACTGTCTTGTTGGGTACAGAATTTCTGCCATAGAAACAATTGAAAGGCCATCATTTCTGGTACCAAATAAAGACTGATATTGGATGACTTCTGGTTAATAAAAAAACCTGCCCTTCTCTTGATTCTAACCATCTGTTTACTAATGCAGAATGGCAGGTTGGTTTTAAGCTAGTTGACTCTAACTTCATTTTTGTGTATAGGTTTAATGTTCCCTACAATATTTTTGGAGAGGTTAATTAATTAACCAACATTTTTGAGGTGAGATATTCACTGAGTAAATTTTCACTGATACCAGTTCTTGAAGTTTAGCAATATGTGATTACACTATTTGAAATTGGAAAAAAATATTTGAAATTTAGCAGTATTTGGCAATTAATATTTGACATTTGACAATATAACATTTAAGATGTATTCCTCCAAATGTTCAAAATACAGCCATAAATTATCTTAGTAACCCTTAGAACAGGGGTGGAGGCCCACGGGCTGGATACGGCCTGTGGGGTGCTTAGATCTGGCCTGCGGGGCCACCCTGGAAACAGCAAATGACCAACCTGCAGTGCTTCTGCCAGTGATAATGGAGCTCAGGAGGGTCACATGTGATCCTCCCGAGCTCCGTTTTCACTGGCAGAGAGTTGTGGGAGGCAGTTGCAGCCAAAAATGGAGCTCAGGAGCTGTTTAGCTGGCAGAGCACTCCAGCCATCATAGGTGCCCCGAACATAACTGATGTCTAGCTGGCCACACCCACCCTGGCCATGCCCACCCCAGCCCCCCAATGTCAAACACAACCCTGATGTGGCCTTCAATGAAATCAATCCTGCCCTGATCCATATATCCAGTATGTTTAACTGTCTTCATTTCCATTCCATCAGATACATTTTTAAAAAGTGAATTTTTAATAAAGAAATTTAAATTTTTAAAAAGATTATATACCGTATTTTTTGTGTATAAGACGAACCCCCCCCCAAAAAATGTGAGTCTGTGTGTCTTATACAGCGAATGTTGCTGAAGCCCTGTCCACCTGCCGGCCACCACCTTTTGGCCTCTACCTCCCAGCAATTTACCTTCTTGCAGCAAACAGCCTGGTCAGCTTCAGCACAGCCTGATTTAGCACAAGCAGCTGATTGGCGGTTGGATCGGCCTCCCAGAATACCACCTATCAGCTATTCCAGGCTGCAGGGATCACCACCGCCCATCACTGCCCATCACTGCTGCCACCTATCACCGCCTCCGCACACCCCATTTTTGGCCTCTGCTTGTCCCATTTTTGGCCAATTCCAGGCAGTGGGGATAGGCAGCAGTGGCAGCGATCCTTGCCACATGGAATGGGCCAAAAATGGGACATGTGGAGGCTGAAAATGGGACACATGGAGGCCAAAAATGGGGCATGCGGAGGCACAAAGGGCGGCAGCAGCAATGGGTGGCAGCAGTGATGGGCGGCAATGGCGGCGATGGGCGGTGACGATCTCCACAGTCAATCAGCTCCTTGTGTAAATCAGGCTGTGCTGAAGTTGACCAGGCTGTTTGCTGTTTGCTGCAAGGAGGTAAATTGCTGTGAGGCAGAGACAGATTTTTCCCCCCTTGTTTTCCTCCCCAAAAGCTAGATGCATCTTATAGTCTGAAAAATATGGTACATATAAAATATCTTCTTTCTATATCATTGAGAGATTTTGTATATACCTTTTGTGTGACACCTATATTCTTAAATAAACCATTTAAAACAAGTATCTATAATACTGTCAGAGGTATATCCACACTGAAGCTTTTAATTTCTCTGATGCTTTCATTTTATCTGTCAATTTGCATACAGTTTTGAAGCAAATAATATTTTTTTGTAAGAAAGGGATTTTATACAGATTTGTTTTTAATCAGAGAAAGATTAGTGATGCAAGACTTTTCTTTGAGCTTTATCTTCTCTTTCACAACAAAGTACAGTATGTTTGGGCAGATCCTGCAAATATATTCCCTTAGAAAACAGTGGGAGATGTATTTATTTATTTAGCTGAGAGGGTAAATATGGGAACTTATCAGGAGCTACTTTGTGAAAAGGGAGAGAGATTTGAACAAAAACTCAGTGCAGATCTAACTTGCTGAGGATATCTATTTTAACATTTATTAATGTTATTTATTAAATATTTCATATTTTCTCACAATATGATTATGATAAAAAGACAACCAAGCTATAATACCAAAGCAGTAACATAATAAGCTTGTAATTGTCCAGTTTCTGTATAATTTTTTGTCCAAAAATAATTTTCAATCCCTTTAATTTCACAAGGTGAAATAGGAAAGATGCAGCCATGGCACAAGGAAATAGAGATCATAACTATAAAATTGAAAATCAAGAAACTAACTCCATGTCATCATAAGATAGCCATACCTTTCTCGATACCTTTCTGCTGAAAACACCCTATTGGCAAAGAAATGCTTTTTTATCATATGTTTATATCAAAATTAACCTGATATGATAAACTTGGTATATTTATGTGGACTAATAAAGAAAATTTCCTTAGAATAATTATTCCCACATTGAACAGAATTCAAAACAAAAACAAGTGAAAACCCAACTTTTACAAAACTATGGCTACACTAAATCCTATAGAAAATAAAAGATTTATTTTATGAGATAAAATGTGGGACAGACAGCATCACTACCAGATGGATTTGTAACCATACTCAAAAAGTAGTTCTTAATGGTAGTACATCTACATGAAAGGAAGTAAGTAGTGGGATATCAGATGGTGCAGTCTTACGCCCAGTACTCTTCCATATCTTCATAAATGATTTAGATGAGAAAATAGAAGGGGAACTCATCAAATTTGCAGATGATGCTAAGCTAGCAGGAATAGCCAACACCCCAGAAGACAAGCTTGTATTATATCTATTAACGTAGGCAGGGTTCCCCAACCTTTCTAGCTTTGCGGACCGGTGGAGTGGGGGAAGAGGGGATGGTTCTATGCAAGCAGCTGGCAAGTATACATGTGCAACTCAATTTGTACGAGCAGCATGCACATGTACCCACCATTCATGCAAATAGTGTGTGTGCACAAGTTTGTCTTCTGCGCACGCAAGTGGGATTGTGTGTGCATGCGTATACACTTGCCTGTTTCTGTGGCCTGTTGCAAATACTTCATAGGCCACTAGTGGGATCCCTGATGTAAGGTTAGAATACACATAATCTCATGAGGCATAATATACCATCAGGATATAGTAAACAAGCTTTAGCTGCTTTTATATCAAAAATATAATTTGATTAGCTGACAGAATATATCAGTATTTCCAGTACTAAGTTAAATATTAGATGAGAAGAGGGATTTATATTTGCAGTATAACCCTATCCTAGCTGAAAGATTAGAGTATTACATTTTAATACAATTTATACAATGAAGAAAGTCCATATTTAGCCAAGTACATTAAAATTCAACAAAAAAGTCAAAAAGGATAAAAACAATAAAAATAAAACAATAAAAATTTAATTGTCTCAATTCTCATAATTATATGCTGGCCAGGGAATTCTCTGAGTTGAAGCTCACATATCTTAAAGCTGCCAAGTTTGAAGAATATTGCTTTAAATTGTCAGGTTCTGTCACTCCTTGAGCTCCTAGGAAAGAAAGACTCTCGAAATTTTTGCGAAAGGGATACTTTTACTAAAAGCTAAGTGGTTACAGTACAACAAAGCTAGAACTAAAAGTTTGTGCACAAAAATTCCCTAGTTAACTTTCCCTTTCCTGTTTCTCCCCCGAGTTATCTCCCTATTGTCCAGTTACATTCAAAGGAATTGTTTTGGTAGAGATCCCTGCATTGACAGGCTAGATCAGGTGTCAGCAACCAGCAGCTCTAGAGACACATGTTATTCTTTCATCCCTGTGCTGCAGCTCCCTGTCACTCAAAATATGTGTCACAACCGTCAATGTGTGACACCCACCAGCATGCAATTTTTGACCCCCAGTAGGCCAACATGGATAAATCCAAGAAAAGAAAAGTTTCAGAAGAAAACAGAATGTTTAATTCAACTACATATATGCTAGTTTTGTGGCCGTTCAGGAAATAGTCAGGCATGGGAAGGGTTTTGTGGCTCCTGATGTTTTCTTTTCTGTGGGAAACAGGTCCAAATGGCTCTTTGAGTGTTTAAGATTGCCGACCCTTGGGCTAGATGGTGAGCTGTTGCATTCACTTCCAGGTTTCTGGCCTTGGGATGATGAGCCAATGCCTTGGGAAGGCACAATGAATAGTTTCAACTTTCCCTGTCCAAGCAGCTTCCTACTCCCATAGTCAATGGGATAGTCATAGTCAATCTAGCAAAGCAAGACTGAAAGCGCAGGATGGCAGTTCTAACAGGGTTTTTTTTCTCCAATATTTGGAAATAAATGGATATTTGGCAATTCATTTCACGTCTTGTCACGGACAGCTCATCAATCAATCAATCAATCAATCAATCAATCAATCAATCAGAATAGAGATTGAAGGGACCTTGGAGGTCTTCTAGTCCAACCTGCTGCTCAAGCAGGAGGCCTTATACCATTTCAGGCAGTGACTGTCCACTCTCTTCTTAAAAAACCCCAGTGATGAAGCACTCAGAACTTCTATTTTGTAATAAGATTTTATTTTATTTTATAACATACAAAAATTCCAATTTCAATTGAACAGTATGTTGTCTGGGTACAAATCATTTTAGGAAATAATAATCAAAGTATTTACAACAATATTCATTGCATTAATATCAATTATATTAATTCTGATAGTAATAATAATCGTAATATTTGTTTAACCAAGTTAATATATCTTCCTTATATCACTGCTTCATATATTTCTCTGTTTCTAGCTCTTACTTTGTCAGCTAGCCATTGATAAAATAAATCCCAAGTCAAAAAATACTCAGTTTCTTTCCTTTCCTTAATAGTGTTAGCTTATCAATTTCTGCACATTCTCTTTTTTCCTAATCACATCTTCATCTGTTGGGATCTCTTCACTTTTCCATTTTTGTGCAAATACTATTCTTGCTGCAGTCAATACATGCAAAATCGGATATACATTCCCTTTGTTATACTTGTCTGGTAAAATGCCCAACAAAAATGTCTCTGGTTTCAAATCTACAGGTATATGATGTTTTATCATTTTTTCCAGCCATTTATGTATTTTTGTCCAATATTTTTTTGCTTTTTGACATGTCCATCATGTATGAACCAGGCATATGGTGACTTTTCCAACATTTTGTAGATTTATCCTTAAACATCTTTGCTAAACTTGAGGGTAGAAAATGCCATCTATAAAACATTTTATAAAGATTTTCTTTGTATGCAGTAGACATTGTTAATTTATAATTTCTATGCCCATAATTTCTGCCATTTGTCTAACTCAATCGAATGGCCAAAATTTTTAGCTCATACTATCATTGTCTCCTTTACTTGTTCCTCTTCCATCTTAATACTTAACAAATAGCTAAATATGTTCTTTATTAATTTCTCATCTGTCCCTGTTAATATCTGATCTAATTCTGTTAATTCTTTATTTAAACCATACATTTTAACATCCTTCTCGTGTCTAGATTGTATCTGCACATATGACCACGTGTTATTTCAACCCCTTGATCACTCAGTTCCTGTTTAGTTTTAAGTTCCCCTTTTCATTTAAAATATATTTATATTTGGTAATCTTCTCTATATCAATAACATTTGGATAAATCATTGTCTCCATTGTGGAGAGTAAGACTGGTATTTTCAATAGTGTTGTTCTTTAATTTTCTCCCATACTAATAATAATGAATTCCTAACATAGTGTCTTTGGAAATAGCTATGAATTTTGTTTTTTCTATACCATAAAAACGCATGCCAACCTAATTCAAGATCATATCCCTCCAAGGTCAATAATTTTTTGTTCCTCAAGCCAATCCATTATTTCACCCAAGTAAGTATTGAAGCCTGATAATACAATTCCTAACCTGGTAGCCTCAAACCACCTCTATTTTTAGAATCTTGCAACATTTTCAAACTTATCCTTGCTTTTTTCCCTTGCCAAATATATTTTAATATTGTTTTATTTAATTCTTCAAAATATTTTTCCAGTTTTATTAGTATTATTTGAAATAAATATGGCAAGTTATTATTTTTTTTTGTAAAAAGTTTTTTCTTTTTTCTTTTCTTATACACATAGAGTAAATGTACATTTTCTTATTCATAAATAATAATACACATTCTCTCTAAAGAAAGCACAATAACAATACATTTTAATTGCATTTGGAGTTGCTCTTCTACCCTTTCTTTCCCTCCATTTTACAACAAAACAACTTCTTCCTTTTCCCTCCCTCCTTCTTCTCCTTTCCTACCTTCTTCCTCCTCCTCACCTTCCTCCTACCTACTTCCCTTTCTTCTCCCCCACTCCTCTTCTCTTTCCCTCCTTTCTCACCTTCTCTCCTACTCTTATCGCCTAACTTATCTTCCTCTCCTTCTCCTTCCTTCCATCTCTCTCTCTCCTTCACCTCCTCTATCTTATCTTCTATTCCTCTCTTCTTTCTTTCTTCTTTGTTGTATAATACTTCCCTTGTTTGGTGTCTGAGCAACTCCAATCTTCTGATAATATATACTTTCTTTTCAATTTCTTTTCTATTTTACCCAATCTATCATTTCATAATTGTACATTTATATTTATATTTATTTATATCTTCTCTTCTTTGTCCCCCCCACCCCCCTTTTCCATTTACTCTGACGATATCTGGATTTATATTTTCTTCATAACCATTTTTCTCATTTATTTTCCATTTATTTAACATTGTTTATCTATCTATCGTCTTTTATTTCTATCTCTTTTCTAACCATACATAGAATCTTTCCCATGTCTTGAAATACACCGATTCCTCTTTATCTTTTATTCTTAAAGTTAATCTATTCATTTCCAAACAGTCTAAAATCTTTTTTCTTACTTCACCTTCTGATGGGATTCTCTATAACTTCCAATTTTGCGCAAATACAATTCTTCTGTTGTTATTACGTGAATAATTAAATACATTTCTTCTTTGGTATATCTTTCTGACAAAATACCCAATAAGAAAATCTCTGGCTTTAATTCTATAGATTTTTGTAGCATTTCCTTTAACCATGTCTGTTTTCTAAACCAGTAATTTTTTGTTTCTATACATGTCCACCACATATGATAATATGACCCCGGCAAATACGAGCATTTCCAATATTTAGCTGATTTATCTTTAAACATTTTTGCTAGCCTTTCTGGTGAAATATGCCATCTATAAAACATTTTATATACATTTTCTTTATATGCCGTTGCCATTGTCAATTTATAATTCTTTTCCCATTGTTGTTCCATATCTCTAATTCTATTGCATAACCAAAATTTTTCACCCAAGTTATCATTGTCTCTTTTACTTCTTCATCTTCTAATCTAACTTGCAATAAGTAATTATATACTTTTTGATCATTTTTTCATCCTTTCCAGTCAATATCTGATCCAACTCTGATTCCCCCAAATTAAAACCATATTGTTTCAAGTCTTTATCATATCTTGATTGTATTTGCAATCTTGTGTACCAATCCGTCTCAATCCCTTGTTTTTCTAAGTCTTGCTTTTGTTTTAACTCTCCCTTCTCAGTTAAAATGTCTTTATAACGTACAATATTGTTCATGTTAATCATATTCGGATGTGTCAACATTTCTATTGTTGAAAGCCACATTGGTATTTCCATATAATGTTTTTCATTCACTCTCTCCCATATTGTTAACAAGCCATTTCTTACACAATGTCTCTGAAAGTATCCATGTATCCTACTTTTGCCATACCATAAGAAAGCATGCCAACTTGGTTGCAAATCATGTCCTTCCAAAGTCAATAGTCTTGTATTTCTCAATAAAATCCATTCTTTAAACCAAGTTAACATCGCTGCTTGATGATAAAGTTCCCAGTTTGGTAGACCAAATCCTCCTCTAGTCTTAGAGTCTTGGAGCAATTAAATATTAATTCTTGCTTTTTTTTCTTGCCATATATATTTCCACATCATTTTATTCAAAGTCTCAAAATATTTCTTCTCCAATTTTATCAAAATTGTTTGAAAGAAAAATAAAATTCTTGGCAGTACATTTATTTTAATTAATGCTATTCTTCCCATTAACGATAGTTGCAAATTTTTCCATTTTTCCAAATCTGTTTCAATTTGATTCCTCAGTTTATAGTAGTTATCTTCCTTCAATGTAATACATCTTGAAGTTAATTGAATGCCCAGATATCTCACTTTCTTCACTATTTGAATATCTAAATTCTGTATTCGTTGCTTCTTTTGTTTTTCTCTCATATGTTTGACTATAATTTTAGTTTTGTCTTTGTTTATTTTTCAATCCAGCTACTTCTCCATATTCCTTTTTTGTTGCATTAACTTTAAGCTTACATGGTGCTCCGGCTGTCTTTATGCAGGTCATTAATGAAGTATTGCATGACCATCTGTACCGGGGGGTCTTGGTCTACTTAGACAATATATTAATATATACAAAAATTATGGAGGAACACAATTAGTCCAACAGGTCTTGAAGAAATTATTGGCTGCCAAATTATTCATAAAACTATCAAAGTGCGAATTTCATCGTACAGAGATAGATTATTTAGGATATCATATTTCAGGAGAAGGAGTTGGAATGGATCCCAAGACGGTGAAAACAGTACTAGAATGGCAGGCTCCAACCATGAGGAAACAATTACAAAGTTTCCTCGGTTTTGCCAATTTCTATCGGTAATTTATTCCTTCCTTTGCCCAGATAGCTTTACCTTTGACTGACCTGTTACAGACTAAACAAACTGGGAAGAAGCCAAGACCAGGGTAAGTGTTGGAATGGACATCGAAATGTCAGAGGGCTTTTGAGAAATTGAAAGAAATGTTTGCATGTGAACCAGTGCTAAAACACCCCGATCAATCATTACCTTTTATTATACAAGCTGATGTTAGTGATGTAGGGGCTGTTTCACTTCAGCAGAACACTCAGAAGGTCTTACAACCCTGTACGTAAATTTACCTCACCTAAATTTACTCCCACTGAAAGAGGATGGGCTATATGAAAAAAAGAGGCATTCATAGTGCACTGGGCTCTCCTTACTTGGCAACATTTACTTGAAGGAGCAGACATTCTGTTCAAGAGCTGGACAGATAATTGAAATTTGGAAGCATTGCAGAATCCCAGAAAATTATCACCCAAACAGGTGCGCTAGGTCCAATATTTTAGGAGGTTCAAATTCACACTAAAGTATGTACCTGCAGGTAGAAATTTCTTAGCAGATGCACTGTCGCATATGCCACAATATAAAAGTAAAAGGGAGGAAGTAATACAGGCCACGATACCTGCTAATCAGTCAGTGGGTCAAATACAGCAGACCCAGCCAGGAAATCTTTGGTTTGAGAAAGTCCGACAAATGCTAGCCACCAACACCTGGCTACAGGATAATAAAGCTCTAGTATCATTTAAAGATGCTCTTGCCTGGAAAGGGGATAAACTGTATATCCCAAAGGATGTGCGTCTTGCTGTTTCACAGAGATGTCACAATGTTAAATCGGCAGGCCATTTTGGCTTCCTTAAAGCATTACATCTGGCAAGACGGCAATTTTGGCCTGCTTAGAGATGTTAAGGAATATACTAGGAAGTGTAGGACGTGTACTACCATTAAACCACACCCCGAAAGCCTCTAGGTTTACTACAGTCAGTAGCCGATCCCGGGAGGCCATGGGATGAAATAGAGATGGATTTCATAATCAACCTCCCGGAGAGTCAGGGCTACACAGTAATCTGGACTTTGGTAGACCTATTTTCTAAGCAGGCACATTTTGTACCCTGCAAGGGGTTACTGTCAGCACGGCAGTTAGCACAGATGTTCATACAACACATTTATCGGTTACATGGAGTACCGAACTGAATAATATCAGATAGGGGAGTGCAGTTCACTGCACACTTTTGGAGGAACTTTATTAGGCTAATTGGTTCATCTCAGGGACTAAGTTTGGCATTCCACCACTAACGGGGCCACTGAAAGAGCAAATGAGATGATAGAACACTACTTACGAATTTATGTAACATATCAGCAATCAGATTGGTCCAATCTCATTCCATTTGCTGAAGTAGCATATAACAATGCTGTCCATCATAGTACTGGATTCACCCCTTTCCAAATAGTGATGGGGAAGGAGTTTAATGCTATACCAGAATTAGACCCCCAAGGGTGGGATCAAACATCTGTTAGTGGATGGGCAGAAAAAATCTGAGATATCTGGCCTCATGTAAAACAAGCGTTAGAAAAGGCTGCTACGGAATACAAAATGCAAGCAGATAAGAGAAGGAGGAACCCAAGCTTTTCCGAGTAGGAGATCGTGTATATGTGTCCACCAAATATATCAAATTAAGACTGCTGTGCAAGAAATTAGGGCCTAAATATCTAGGACCATTTATGATAATCAAAGTTATCAACCCTGTGACTGTTATGCTGAAACTCCCTCCACTGTTAGGGAAAATACATCTGGTGTTCCATAGCAGTTTACTCAAACCTGTGGTGGAGGGGGAACCTACAAAACCACCTGGACCAGTAACGGGGGACTGGTACAAAATAGCTGAGATTCTTGATTCAAAGGCGACAAAGGGAAGACTAAAATATCTTGTCAGGTGGAAGGGGTATCAACTATTTCTTTATTTAAATTCCAGATTCAAATTCCAAAACTGCTCTCAAAACCCTCCAGTTCTTCAGATACTTGAAACCTTAATCCACTTATGTTTATTCAAAAATATCCAAAGCTAACCAACAACCACCCAAAAAGCCAGAGTGAGGAAAAAAAATCAAAAAAGGAAAAAAGGAAAAAGCCAAGTCGAGACAAAAATAAAAATTCACCAGTTACAAAGTTTCAGAATTTCAAGGTTTCAAAATATTCAATCACTCAATATATATATAGAAAAGATATAAAGTATCTTCTCCCCCTCCCAAAAAATACAAAGATAAAAAAAGGAAAAAGAGAAAAAAAATCCAAAAATAAAATAGGAATTATACCAATCACACACACACACACACACACACACACACACACACACACACACACACACAAATATTTTAATCCAGAAGGAAAAAGCCAAAAGGGAAAAAAAAGACAAAATATCACTATTCCAAAGTCTTCTGACAGGAGAAGAGAGAAAAAAGCAAAAAGCAAAACAAGCAGCTTAGTGCAAATAGTTTACAAAAACTTTCTTCTTTTTCTCCTCTTCCTGTTACAAAATCACATGACCACTTCTTATCAGAAACTTCTTGCCATTTTCCAAAACAATGTCCAAGGTCATTCTGCTTTTATTTTTTATGCAGTACTCCTATATAATTTCTCTGTCAGCACTAGATTTAAAGGCCTTTCTTCTTTCCACTTTAAGCTTTCAACACCGAAATTTAAGTTTTAAATAACAATTCATTAGCCATACAAAATCTCTTTGTCCAATCTGCTTTCAATCCATTAAATTAGTTTTAAATTTAGTGTAATTAGTCTTTATTTCTGGCTTCCGCCCTTTTGCCGCTATTCCGGAAGTGGGGAAGTAGTCTTATTTCTCTGCCTCCCCTCTCCTCTTTGCCCTAACTTTTCAAAAAGCTTTTTAAAGTTTGAGAGATGAAAATATAAAAGGAATCTTGTTTTCAAGACTTTCGTTTCTCACCCAGATGATTGCCTTGCTCTCTTTCTTTCCTTCTTCCGTGTGGCCGCTCCGACTTTTGACAGCTCCTAATAGCTGTCTTCCTCCGCTGCTGGGTCAAAGACTAATGCTGGCACCCCAGGGAATTTGCGATTTCCCAGTTCACGCCGGCCTGTGCCCCCGTTCTTTGCTGTCTCTACAGGACAGCTATGATCCACTCTGGATCCCCTAAACAGCTGGGATGTCAGCGTTCTCCAGGAGCCCCTGAATCCACGCTGTGTCGCCGATGCTGGCCACACCCCCTCTTGCAAGTTATTCATTTTTATAGTGGCTACTTTTCCCATCAGTGATAATTGTAGATTTTTCCACTTCTCCAAATCCATTTTAATTTGTTGCATCAATTTATAATAATTATCTTCTTTAATCATTATACACCTTGCCATTAGTTGAATTTCTAAATATTTAACTTTCTTGACTATCTGTATATGTATTTTCCTCATTAGTTCTTTTTTTCTGTGTGTCTGTAACATTTTAAACTTTTTTTTGTTTTTAACTTTATTTTCAGTCCTGCAACTTCACCATATTCTTCTATTTTCCTAATTATTTTAAATCCATAAAGATCAAATCATCTGTGAATGCCTATAGTTTATAGTATTCCCTTTTTATTTCCATACCTTTAATTTCTATAGCTTGTCTAATATTTTTATTTAACACTTCCAATGTCAATATAAATAGTAAAGGAGATAATGGACATCCTTGTCTTGTGCCTTTTTTATATTAAAATTCTCTGTTGTATCTATTTACTACCATCTTTGCCATTTGTTTATAATATATTGCCTTTATCATGTTAATAAATCTCTCACCAAAGTCCATAGATTTTAGTTGTAACAGCATAAATTGCCAAATTACGTTGTCAAATGCTTTCTGTGCATCTAAGAAGGTCAACACCATTTGTTTTCCAGGATGTGCTTCATAATATTCCAATGTATTTAAAATCATTGTCATATTGTTTTTAATCTGTCTCTTAGGCAAGAAGCCATTTTGGTCTGGATGTAGAAAATCATTTAGAAACCTTTTTAGTCTCTCTGCCATTATTTAGGTGTATATTTTATAGTCTGCATTCAGTAAAGATATGGGCCTATTTTTTTTATCTGCATTAAAACTGAGTCTTTCAGAATCAGAGTACTATTTGCTTCCATCCACGAATTTGGTACCTTTGCATCAATCAGTACTTCATTATAGACTTCCAACGTTGACAGGTCTAGGGTATTTTGTAAACCTTTGTAAAATTCTGCTGGTTGCCCATCTGGTCCTGGTGTTTTATTGCTCTTTTTTCTCTTGGTCGCTTCTGACAATTCCATCACTGATATTCATTCATTTAACATAGTTTTCACTGTTTCTGGTACTTTAGGTAGTTACACTTTTTCCAAATATTCTTTAATTTTTTCTTCTGAAACTTTCTCTTGCTCATACAGCTTTTCATAATAATCTTGAATTATTTTTTTAATCCTCAGTTTGGTAGTATAAAGTTTCTTTTACCAGTCTATGTATCAATTTCTTTTTTTCCTCTATTTTCAGTTTATATGCCAACCATCTTCCTGGCTTGTTTGCATTTTCAAAAAAGTTCTGTTTAGCATTTTTTATTTTTTGTGCCAATTCTTCTTTATCTAGTACATTTATTTTATGTTTTATTAATTCCATTTGATTTTTTAAAAAATATTCTTGTTTGGTTCTTTCTGTAATTCTAATTCCAGTCTCTTGTGTTCTTCTGCTAATGTATTTTGGTTTTGATTCTTTTTCTTGTTTTCCCCCCTTGTATATGTTATAGCTAGTGCCAAATGTATGCCTTAGCAGTTTCCCATACATTTTGTAATGAAGTTTCTTCTTCTTTTTTTTTTATTCAAAAAGTTTTACAAAAATTTTTCCCCCCCTTTCCCCCCAACCCCTCTCCCTTCACAAACCCCCTCCCCCCTCCCCCCCGACTTCCCGGAACAAGCACAAGGTATAGTTACAAATAAAACAAACATATGCTAAAAAAAATTTTTTCCCCCAAAACTATTATACCAATTTTCCCTCTCTAGCTCTGACTTCCTCCTTACATAACCAAAATCCTTCAAAAAATTAACAATAAACAGTAATAAAATATATAAATCAATAGAACAAATTAATCCTAAAGTATGTAAAACCAGCTAAAGCATAAAAATCCAATCCAATTCAGAGAAAATCTCCCTTATAGCTTCTATAACCATATAGTTTTCCCCCCAAGTCTTTCTTACATAAGATCTTTCGAGAATATTCTATTTAAAATTCAATACAACAGGTTATAAAATTTCAATACAGGGAAATTACACTATTCAACTTTAGTCCTTCCTCATCAAAATCCAGTATAAATCCAAATATCTAGTCTTTTATGATAGTTATAAAACATATAATCAACCCATTTCTTCCAGATCTTCCTCACGTATTGTCTTTCAGGAACTTTCAGGTATTGTCTTTTCTTCTTTTCTATTCTCTTTGAAAAAAAAAGTCCATTTCTTTGTATAAATTTTTTGTCTTTTCGTATTGATAGATTCAATGTCTATCTCCATTTTCTCTTTTGTCCTTTCCACTTAACTCCAATTGGATTATGATCTGCCCAAGTGCTTGTTTCTATTTCTATTTCTTGCACATTTGACTTTAATTCCGATGACATCCATATCATATCTATTCTTCACCAGGACATATGTCTATTTGAGTAAAATGAGTATTTATTTCTTTTAGGATTTATTTCTCTCCATACATCTTGAATACCTATTTCTTCTGCCATTTTAAATAATGTTTTGAAAGGATTTTTCTAGCTTTTTTTACTTCCTTTACCACTTTTATAGTCCAATTCTGCATCTACAATCATGTTGAAATCTCCTAGCGCACTAATATTTTCATATTCCAATTCAGTAATTTTCTTATGCAATTTTTCATAAAAAAATTTCTTGTTTAAAATTCGGTATATATATTACTACCCAAAGTATTCGTTTATAGTTCATTGTTACCTCCACCATCAATATTCTCCCCTCTTCATCAGCAAAAAATTGTCTTGCTTTTATTGTTTTTTTAATATATAAAACTATACCTCTTTTCTTTTGTTATGCTAATGAGGAGTATAGTTTCCCAATATATTCCAATAATTTATTGTGTTGGTTTTTAATGTGGACCTCTTGAAGACAAATAAAATCTAATTTTAACTTTCTTAATTTGTTAAAAGTCCTTTTCCTTTTCATAGGAGAATTCAGTCCACTTATATTAATCAACCAGTAGTTTTATTTCATCTTCCATAGTTTTACTTGTAGATATTTGTTCTGGTCGCTCTTATTTCTCTCTATTCTTTTATTTCTCTCTATTCTTTTATCTTTGTACCTTCTCATTCTGATCTTTCCTTTAATTCTGTTTCACCTTCTTTTTGTTGTACATTTCCTCCTCCCGATGCTTATTCTTGTTTCTTGTCATCTATCTCCTCTCTCTTTCTTTTTTTCTCATATGATCCAAATTGCTCATCATAAAATTCTTCTGCTTTCTCTATAGTATCCAATCTATACTTTTTATCCACCCAGATCACCGGGATTCCCTCAGGTATCAGCCATCTGAAATTTACTTCATGCTTAATTAATTGTCTTGCCAGAAATTGATATTATTTTCTTGTGTCTCTTACTCTTCTAGGAACTTATTTCAGAACTGTTATTTCTCTTCCTTTATACACTTATTTCAATGGGTTATTTCTTGCTCTTTTTTTTTTTATTGAAAGAGTTTTAAAAAACAAAAACATTTTTCCCCCTTTTTTCCCCTCCTCCCAAAACCCCTTCCCCTCCTCCTCCCCGGCTTCCCGGGTCAATCACAAGGTATTGTTATACATAAACCAAACATAGAATAAAATTTTCCCTTCCAATCCAAATAACCACATCCAAAGCTTTTCGCTCCCAACCCCTCCCATTACATAAAATAACTTTCTAATTATTCAAAGGCAATCTGATATTTCTTAATCTGATATCTATTTTGTAGATAATCAATCCATTTTTTCCATTCAATTAAATATCTTTCCTGCGTATTGTCTTTTAAAAAAGCTGAGATTTTAGCCATCTCAGCCAAATTAATAACTTTCAGTATCCATTCTTCTATTGTAGGTATCTCTTCTTTCTTCCAGTATTGTCCAATCAACAGTCTTGCTGCTGTTATTAAATTCAGAATCAATTTAGTCTCAATCCCTGTACAATCCATTATAATTCCCAAAAGGAAAAATTGTGGCAGGAACTTTATCTTCTTCTTCAGTACATTTTGAATAATCCACCAAATTCTTATCCAAAAGACCTTAATTTTCTTGCAAGTCCACCAAATATGAAAATATGTAGCGTCATCACAATCACACCTCCAACATTTCGCTTGGATATTAGGATACATACATGATAATTTTTTGGGATCTAAGTGCCATCTATAAAACATCTTATAAAAATTTTCCCTTAAATTCTGTGCTTGTGTAAACTTAACATTTCTAACCCAAATTTTCTCCCATGTTTCCAACATTATTGGTTCCTGAATATTCTGTGCCCATTTTATCATACAATCCTTTACCAAATCCTTTTCCGAATCTATTTCAAGCAACACATTATACAATCTCTTTATATGCTCCTGGGTCTGATTTCTAATTTGCTTTATTAAATTTTCCTCCTTTGCATTATACCAATTTTTTGATCTTCTTTCCATCTAGCACTTATTTGCCCATATTGAAACCAAGTATAATTCCTCCCTTCTTCATTTAATACCTGTAATGATTTTAATTGCAATCTACCTCCTTCAGCATACAAAAGTTCTTTATAAGTAATCATTACCTGTTTCTGTTCTATATTTATATTCTCTATTGCATGTCTAGGGCTCGCCCATATAGGAATCTTGTAATCTAATTTATAGGAATATTTTTCCAGACCATAAAAAGCACTTCTCAACACATGATTCTTAAAAGCCCTATCCACTTTTTTTTCATAAACTAAGTACGCATGCCATCCATATAACAAGTCATAACCTTCTATATTCAAAATTCTTTCCTCTGTTAAGTTAAACCAGTCACTTATTACTGAAAGGGTTACTGCTTCATAATATAGTTTAAAGTTAGGCATTCTTAAACCACCTCTTTCCCGTGAGTCCTGTATTATTTTCATTTTAACCCTCGCCTTTTTACCCTGCCATATAAATTTGTTAATCCCAATCTGCCAATCTTCCAAATTTTTATCCTTTTTAATTATTGGTATCATCTGGAACAGAAACAAAAAATAGGTAACACATTCATTTTAATAGCCGCAATCCTTCCCAATAGCGATAACTGCAATTTTTCCAAGACACTCATATCATTCTGAACTTTTTGCCATAGCAAGTCATAATTATTCTTATAAAGTTTCTTGTTCGATGAGCTAATATAAACCCCTAAGTATTTAACCTTTTTTACTACCTCAAATCCTGTCATTTCCTCTAGTTTTTGTTTCTGTTGTATAGACATATTTTTAATTATCACTTTTGTTTTATTCTGATTTATTTTAAATCCTGATACCTTTCCATATTTATCAATTACTTCCAACAAAAATCTACTTGAATTTATAGGATTTGTTAAAGTAACCACTACATCATCTGCAAAAGCTCTAACTTTATACTCATATTGTCTAATCTTAATTCCCTCTATTTTCGTTAATTCTCGTATTTTATCTAATAATGGTTCCAGAGTCAAAACAAACAATAATGGTGATAAGGGACATCCCTGTCTCGTTCCTTTCGCAATCTTAATAACTTCTGTCAAACTACCATTTATTATAATCTGTGCTGTTTGCTCTCCATAAATCGCTTTGGTTATTCTAACAAAACAATCTCCAAATTGTATTTTCTCTATTAATTTAAATAAAAAATCCCAATGCAATCGATCAAAGGCTTTCTCTGCATCCAAAAAAATAAGTGCTGCTGAAGTATTCTTCTTTTCCAAATATTCCAATATATTAATAATCTGTCTAACATTATTCCTCATCTGCCTCCCTTTTATAAAACCAGATTGATCAGTATGAATTCTTTGTTGTAAAACTAACATTAATCTATTTGCTATTATTTTTACAAAAATCTTATAATCATTATTTAAAAGTGAAATCGGCCTGTAGTTACCAGGTTTAGAGCAGTCTTGCTCCTCTTTTGGTATCAGTGAAATAAAAGATGTTTTCCATGATGGGGGTATTCCCACTCCTAATTGTATCTGATTAAATAATTCTTTAAGTGGGCCTAATATTTCATCCTGTGTTTTTTTATAATAAGTTGCTGTAAGACCATCTGTACCAGGGGTTTTCCCCATTTTTAATTGTTTAATTGCCTCCACTATTTCTCCAGTAGCTATCGGCCGATTCAGCTCCTCCTCTGTTCTAATGTTAGAATATTAACCTTATAATCTTTCAAATAATCATAAATGTCCCTATTCAATATTTTGTCTTTTGCATATAGTGCAGTATAAAATTCTGAGAATGCCTTTTAATTTTATCCTGTTGATATATCTCTTTACCTTTATATTCTATTTTTTGTATGACACGTGCTTTCTGTTTCTTCCTTAAATTATATGCCAACCATCTCCCAGGTTTATTTGCATTACAAAAGGTATTATGTTTAGCATATTGTATATTCGTTGCCACCTGGTCTGCCATTAACATATTAAATTGACTCTGTAATATTTTTATAGCCTCTTTAAGTTTGTGATCTTGTGGGTTTTGAATTAATAACTGTTGCTTCCTTTGAATTTCTTCTTCCAAGTACCTACGCTGCCTTTGTTTATTATTCCTTTGCCTATTGTCCAAGTAAATCAATATCCCTCTAATAAACGCTTTGCTCGCCTCCCACACAGTTCCTATAGGTGTCCCTTTGTACATATTAAAATCAAAAAATTCTTTCAACTGTTTCTTACAATAAGTTACATTATCCTCATATCTAAACAGATTTTCATTCAACCTCCATGTTCTACCACCTTTTTTCCCTTGTAATAATTCCATCCATACTGGGCTATGGTCAGTTAAACACCTCGGAAATATCTTCGTTTTCTTCACCCTAGAAAGCAAGTCATTAGAAATTAAAATAAAATCAATACGTGAAAAAGATTGATGCCTATCAGAAAAAAAGTAAAATCTCTCTCATCTGGATTCCGTAACCTCCATATATCTCTAAACTCAAAGTCTTCCATCATTTCAAAAAAGGATTTTGGTAATTTTGCATGTATAGGTATCTTCTTGGAGGAGGTTCTCTTATCCTTCTTGTATCAATTACTCCATTCCAGTCTCCTAATAAAATAAACGAACTATAATCCCAGAGGGTCAACCTCTCATGTAACATTTTGTAAAACTTTTCTTGTTGCTGATTAGGTGCATAAATACCTATCAGCAAAGTCTTTTTTGCATCTATCACCAGTTCAATAGCAATAAATCTTCCTTGAATATCTGCCTCAATTAACTTAGCTGGTATATCCTTCCTGATATATACAACAATTCCATGCTTCTTTTCCAAAGCTGATGCAACAAAATGGTTACCCAATTTTGAATTAATTAAATATTTTTGGTCTGATAATTTTATATGTGTCTCTTGCAAACAAATCACATCATTTTAATTGTTTCAAGTAGTGAAATATTTTCCTTCTTTTCTGAGCTGAATTCAAGCCATTAACATTCCATGACAAAATTCTATTTGCCATTACTGGCCTCCTGAAGCTTTGAAGCAGACAACGGAAGCTCCTCCTCCGGTATCTTCCGTCTAGCTCCTCCCACAGCTTCCATACTGGGATCCTGACTTTTACTTTGAGACTGTTGCTCTTCTTTACGCTTAAGAGCTCCTTTTGTCACCCTTTGCTCTTGTGGTTCCTCTGATACTGGCAGCAATGAAGGCTCTTGGATCACCACGCCTTCTTGAATCTCTTGAAGTTTTTCTATCACTTCTATTTCGACTTTCAAAACTGTAGAAAGAAAATCCTTTGCCTTTAAAACAGTGTCAATTCTATATCTCCTTCCTTGATAGAATACTGTCAGTCCAACTGGCACCTCCCATCTGAATTGAATCTGATGTTTTTTAAGTTCTTGTGTAAAAAAACCAAATTCCTTCCTATCTCTTAACATCTTTGAAAGAATCTCTTTCAGCACCTTCAGCTCCTGTTCTCCAATTTTTAAAGTTGTCTGATATGAAACTTGCAGAATCTGATTTCTCATAGTCCTTTTCACAAAATAAACCACAATGTCCCGAGGAAGCTTTCTCTGTCTTGCAATCCAGGAGTTAACTCTATATATTTTATCAATTTGGTAAGCTACCTCTTGGGGTTCCACTTCAATAAATTCAGCCAATACTTCTGATATAATTTTTCTTAAGTCTTCTCCTCGCTCTTCTTGCATACCACGGATTCTAAGAGCTCCTTCCATAAGTTTATATTGTAATATCACAACCTGATCTTCATTTTGATCCACTTTTTTCTGAACACCTTTCATTTTGTCTTCTAAATGCTTATTTGACTGAGAGATCTGTTGCATTTCCTCTTCCAATCCCTCAATTTTTTTACTCAGTCCTTGAACTGCCATGAGAATATCTTCTCTTATTTTTGCATTAAAATTCTCCATCATCTCTTTTTGCCTATCTTCAGAAAGTTTTAATTGTACTTTCAATATATCCTCAAGACTTGGTTCAGATCCCCTTCTTCCAGAAGGCTTTAAAGGTTTAGCTGCCATTCTGTCTTCAAAAGAATCAGGAATTTAAACTTAACAACTTTCCTTCCCTCCTTTCAGTATAAAAAAAACTCCGTTTGTAACAATCCACAAATAACGCTACTTTATCGTACTAAAAATTTTTACTTTCACTTTCAGACGCCATTTTAAAAGTCAATTAATCAAAGACAAAGAAAGGTTTCAGGTTTCAGAAAGGGAGTCGGTACTTGCCGTGCTGATTCTACATCAAAGATCGAATGCTTGTGAAATTCCCGTCTGCTTAGAAAATCAATCAATTTAATAAGTCCTTTTGAGCAGAAGCGACTCTCCTACTCCTTTGTCCTGATAAAAAACAGGAGCGTGTTTGAAGTTGGAGGGAGTGGAATTCGGTGGGACCATAAATCCAGGAAAATTCGCTCTTAAGAGCAAACCCCCTGTCAGATCTGCCACTTTTCCACAACTCTGCATAACCCCCTTTTCCCCATAGGGTATGCTAAGCTCAGTGAACAGTGATTTTTTCTGTTTCACTGACTTTTACAATCTTCTAACACGGAGTGCTCTGTTAGAGCACCCAGCAGGAGCGGTGATGTCACTGGAGCCTCGGTTATTTCTTGCTCTTTGAAGTATCTCTGTTCTTAGTGCCTTCTTGGTAAATCTCACATTACCTCTCTAGGTAATTTATTTCTTGACATATATCTTGTATATATTCTAAATATTTCATCCATCCCAACAAACATCTCCCTCCATGGCATCCACCAAGAATTCTACCATTATCTATGCAAGGTTTTCCCCTTTTTCTTCCTCAATGTTCTGGAATCTCAAATATTCAGTTTTAGCTATCTCCAACATGATTACTGTTCTCTCAAGATATTTATCTGCCTGTGTTAAGTCTATTTCATTTGTCACAACAGTATACACAAACATCAACATAAGAAAATCAACACATTATAAAAGAAAAAAATATATATAAGTAAAAGCATGCAACAACCATGTTAATTTGTTATAACGAAAGTGAACAGTAGGACAGGAACGGTAGGCACTTTTGTGCTCTTATGCACGCCCCTTATTGTCCTCTTAGGAATGGGGTGAGGTCAATAGTAGACAGTTTTTGGTTGAAGATTTTGGGATTTTGAGTAGAGACTATAGAGTCTGGTAATGAGTTCCAAGCATTAACAACTCTGTTACAGAAGTCGTATTTTCTGCAATCAAGTTTGAAGCAGTTGACATTAAGTTTGAATCTATTGTTTGCTCTTGTATTATTGCGATTGAAGCTGAAGTAGTCTTTTACAGGAAGGATATTGCAATAGATGATTCTCTGTGTTAAACACAGGTCATGTCGAAGTCGACAGAGTTCTAAGTTTATCATCCCTCTAAGTTCTAAGTCTATCATCCATCTCTTCTTTTTTTCCCTCTGTTTGTTCTGATTTCTCTTCTATTTTCTGCATCCTTTATTCATTTTTCATTATTGTCTGTTGAATATTCTCCATTTTATCATCCATCTTTTTCATTCTTTCCTTCATGCCTTTAAAAAGTTTTGTGTTGTGGCTTCTTGAAATGTTTGGAGCATTAATTTCAACTCTGCTTGCATTCTTTTTCTGCTGCAACACGCTGTCCAAAGATCTTTGACTCACTGGACTGGATGCAGCAGCAGCTGCTGCTGCTGAGGATGCATATGTATCTTTTCCCCCTGCTTTGCTTAAATTTGAAGTGCTAGTCATTTCAAGTAAGCTTAAGATCTTCAAAACATTTAAAAAGAATAATCAGCAATAACAAAACAATATTCTAAAACTATTTCAATCCCCACCAACTTCCACTTAACAAATATTTTCACAAATCAAGCCACCACCAAAATCTCCAAACAGTTTCAAATTTGCTGTTATTGTGGTCCAAAAAAAAGGAAAGTCAAAGGAAAAAAAACCAAAATTCCTTATTAATCTTCAGGTTCTTCAAATTTTAATCCTTTCTTTTCTTGATAGATTTAGTAAATTTAATAAATTTGTAATCCACTTAGGCCCACCAAGCCCCAAATTTCAACTACTCAGATTCATATATCACCAAAAGGAAAAAAAGTTCAAACACGAAGGAAAAAAGAAAGTTCTTTGCCATTTCCCAGCTTCTATTTACTTTATCTGTTTGGTTTTCATCTAAGTTCAAAGAGCTGCAGAGTTTAAAATATCACAGTGTTTCACTCTCTGTCTCTGCTATCTGGTATAAACAATTTGCTAGAGCAGGTGTTATTGTGGCTAACAAGCTTATCTTCAAGAGGCAGTCAAGGTCATACTTTCAAAGTACTTTCATTACTTTCACTTCTCTGCAGTTTTCTCCAGTAGGTGTCACTATTGCTCTATTTCTCTCCTTTCTCTTTTGTTAGCTTAAATTGTATCATCTGCTCCAAAGCTTTTTAAAAGTCCCAGGGGTCCAAGTTTCATATTCTCAAAAAGTTTCAACAGTCTATTTTGTATTTTAAATCCCCAGTCTGGCTTTCTAGCTTTTCAGTTTCTTCTCCCTTTTTTTTTTTTTTTTTTTTAAAAAAATTCTCTTTTTTCTACTTCCATTTCTATCAATAGCTCGCAAATTTGCTCGCCACTATTCTTGGGGGTGGCTGCCTTTTCTTCTTGCTGGATTGAGAGTTCCTCTTTGTCAAACAAGGAGTATGTGGTCTGCTTGTGATCAGCGGAGTGTCCTCTGTCTTCATCACCCCTCCAGGGTGATTTGGGTCCCTCAGAACCTCCTGGCAGGTCAAATTTGGCATGATTCCATGGAGCTCTGTGGATATGCATCACATCACCATGACGTCAACCCGCCTTCCCTAAGCACTCAGAACTTCTGAAGGGAAGCTGTTCCACTGGTTAATTGTCAGGCCTTATATCTCAGTTTTGCACACAGGTTGATATGTATACCACTCTTTTAAAAATACCTTTACTGAAATCTTAAAAAACAAAGATAAAAAACTAGTACAAATTAAGAAAAGGAAAACAAAATATTATAGAAAGGAATGACTATCCTTTTCACCTAGATCAGTATAAACATTTTCAATAATTCATTATCTTCTCTAATATTTCAACCAAAATCCTTCAAACCATATCTCATTTTTTCTTTTCTTCTAACTTACCGTTCATCTGATTGTATAATATCCCACTCCAACCCTCAAACCTTGCAAAAGGTTTGTCTATTTGCCATTTCAAATTCCAAACCTGATCTTAAAAGGATTAATTGCCATTTAAACAATGTCATTTAACCAGTGGTGGGATTCAGCCAGTTCGCACCACTTCAGGAGAACCGGTTGTTAACTTTCTGAGCAGTTTGCTGAGCTAGTTGTTGGAAGCAACCATTAGGACAGAGAACCGGTTGTTAAATTATTTGAATCCCACCACTGCATTTAACCCTTTAATTGAATGTCTTTATTGCATAATGAACAGAATGTTGGATATCCTAAAATGTGTGCTGTCTGTTTTTGAAATGGCTTCATATTGTAGAAGAAAATTTATCTTATATGAAAACATATTATGAGCTTTATTAATCTCACTAATATCCAATCAGAATGGATGAAAAATGGAGGTCATATTTAATTTTGTTATTATTTATTAATCCTTTTCTGTCCATTGCATAGCATTGCTCAATGAAAGAGCATAGTGAATGGTAAATACCAGCATATACTTGTACAAACTGTTCAGGTTTGATAGTAGTAGAAAAGTTCACTAATCTGACTTTCTAATCATTTTCTATCATAAGACTATTAGAAATCTTCACAGTAGCAGGTTTGAAAAGCCACCAAGTTATGTTAGCTTCATTCTGGAAAAAAGAAAAATTAATCATAATTAAATTTAAGAATTTAAAGGATTGGAAACAAAGAGCAAAAAGCTACATAAGAGAGCTACCTTAGGAGAACATCTCTGTTAACATCTCTGTTAGTCTGGGACGATCTACTTTCTGCTGACTTTTATTGTTTATTGCATGTGCTATTCTAGATCCGAACTCTTGTGCCTGCGAGGTGCCCCCGCCTCGTAGGAACGGCCTGTTACTTTACCGAAGGCCGGCCTCAATGACGGGTCTTGGGACCCACAGAGGTGGCATGCGAAGAAGAAGAGCCTTTGGGGTTTTTTAGATAGGGCATCTTTAAGGGGTGGGAGGGTAAGGGTGGGTGTTGGGGGAAACCCGTCGGGAGGGGGTCCAGTTCCTGCGTGTGCTCGCGGCGGTAAGTTAATAGGTTCGAAGGTCACGGGGGGGGGGGGTTGTGTTCCGCCTGTTGGGGGTGGTTTTATTTGTACGGTAAGTGGGGGGGCAGATATGGCGGAAGTGGGGGCTCATATTGTTCTATGGGGGCGCACGCTCGATGCTTGCAGGCGGTCGCGCGCCCCGAGCCCTCAGACTTCCCCCGTTCCCCGGATGGTCAAGACCCTCAGAGCCCGGGCCTTCGGCTTATGTTATGCAACGCACGGTCCGTGGCCAATAAGGCCCCCCTAATTTATGATCTTATCCAGGGGGGTGCCGCGGACCTTATGGGCGTTACGGAGACCTGGTTGGGCGCAGAAGGGGGCGTGCCCCTTGTTCAAATGTGCCCGCCGGGTTTCCGAGCATTCCATCAGCCGAGGGCCCAGGGTAGGGGTGGTGGGGTGGCGGTTGTGATTAGAAAGAGTCTGGAGCCGAGGGAGACCACTGTACCTCAGATTGCCGGGTGTGAATCCCTCTTTGTGAGGTGGGGTCATAGATGTCAGATGGGCTTGTTTGTCACGTACCTGGCTCCTTGCGGCGTGGCAGCAGCCCTGCCCGAGCTCTTGGAGGTGCTTGCTGGAGTGGCGGTGGAGACCCCCAGACTTATTGTCATGGGGGACTTTAACTTGCCATCGACCGGCTTGTCATCTTCAGCTGCTCGGGAGTTCACGGCTTCCATGACGGCATGGACCTGACTCAAGTAGTTGATGGTCCTACCCACAGTGGGGGTGGCACCCTGGATCTGATTTTCATCTCTGGTCAGTGGTTGAAGGATCTGGACTTGAGGGATTTAGTCATTGAGCCTTTGTCATGGTCAGATCACTTCCTCCTTTGCCTAGACTTTCAGACCACCACTCAACACCGCAGGGAGACGGAACCAATATGTTGGTTCCGTCCCAGGCGCCTGATGGACCCGGAGAGGTTCCAGACGGAGCTTGGGCCGTTTCCTGAGGGTCTGGCTCACGGCTCGGCCGAGGAACTTGTCGTGGCTTGGGAACGAGCCGCGGCGGGGGCCTTGGATTGTGTCGTGCCTTTGCGGCCTCTGACCCGGCGTAGGTCTCAACCAGCTCCCTGGTATTCAGAGGAGCTGAGGGAGATGAAACGCCGGAGAAGACGCCTAGAGAGTTCCTGGAGGTCCAGTCGTTTGGAGGCTGATCGGACACTAGTTAGGTCCTATACTAGGACCTACCTAGTGACAATGGGGGAAGCGAGACGTTGCTACGTCTCCTCCCTCATTGCATCGGCAGATAACCGCCCGGCCGCCCTGTTTCGGGTAACTCGCTCTCTCCTTCAACAGGGAGAGCGGGATGACCCGTTGCAGGGACGTGCTGAGGAGTTTAGTGGTTATCTATACGACAAAATCGTTCAGCTTCGGGACGGTCTGGACCAAAATTGGGTAGATCCGGGTGGGATGTCTGAGAGCCATCTTGTTGAGGTTGTTTGGGATGAGTTTGACCCTGTGGCACCCGAGGACATGGACAGTTTGCTGGGTAGGCTGAATGCCACCACATGTTTCCTGGACCCGTGCCCCTCCTGGTTGGTGCTGGCCGCACAGGATGTGACACGAGGCTGGCTCCAGGGGCTTACAAATACTTCTTTGTTGGAGGGGGTCTTTCCGGCCACCTTGAAAGAGGCGGTGGTGAGGCCTCTCCTCAAGAAGCCTTCTCTGGACCCAGCTGTGTTAGGTAATTATCGTCCGGTCTCCAACCTTCGCTTCGCGGCGAAGGTTGTAGAGAGTGTGGTGGCATGTCAGCTTCCCCGGTACCTGGAGGAAACCGTCTATCTAGACCCGTTCCAGTCCGGTTTCCGGCCCGGTTACAGCACTGAGACGGCTTTGGTCGCGTTGGTGGATGGTCTCTGGAGGGCCAGGGATAGGGGTTATTCCTCTGCCGTGGTCCTATTAGACCTCTCAGCGGCTTTTGATACCATCGACCATGGTATCCTGCTGCACCGGTTGGAGGGATTGGGAGTGGGAGGCACCGTTTATCGGTGGTTCTCCTCCTATCTCTCCGATCGGTCGCAGACGGTGTTGACGGGGGGGGCAGAGGTCGGCCCCGAGATGCCTCACTTGTGGGGTGCCTCAGGGGTCGATTCTCTCGCCCCTCTTGTTCAACATCTATATGAAGCCGCTGGGTGAGATCATTAGTGGTTTCGGTGTGAGGTACCAGCTGTACGCTGACGACACTCAGCTGTACTTTTCCACACCGGACCACCCCAACGAAGCTATCGAGGTGTTGTCCCGGTGTCTGGAAGCCGTACGGGTCTGGATGGGGAGAAACAGGCTCAAGCTCAATCCCTCCAAGACGGAGTGGCTGTGGATTCCGGCATCCCGGTACAGTCAGCTGCCGCCTCGGCTGACTGTTGGGGCGAGTCATTGGCCCCAATGGAGATGCATAACTTGGGCGTTCTCCTGGATGGACGGCTGTCTTTTGAAGACCACTTGACGGCCGTCTCCAGGAGAGCCTTTCACCAGGTCCACCTGGTTCGCCAGTTGCGTCCCTTTCTGGACCGGGATGCCTTATGCACGGTCACTCATGCTCTCGTGACATCTCGCCTGGACTACTGCAATGCTCTCTACATGGGGCTCCCCTTGAGGAGCACCCGGAGACTCCAGGTAGTTCAGAATGTGGCTGCGCGGGTGATAGAGGGAGCCCCTCGTGGCTCCCATGTAACACACCTCCTGCGCAGACTGCACTGGCTGCCTGTGGTTTTCCGGGTGCGCTTCAAGGTTTTGGTAATGATCTTCAAAGCGCTCCATGGCATAAGTCCGGGTTACTTATGGGACCGTCTACTGCCACCGAATGCCTCCCACCGGCCCGTGCGCTCTCACAGGGAGGGACTCCTCAGGGTGCCGTCGGCCAGGCAGTGCCGACTGGCGACGCCCAGGGGAAGGGCCTTTTCTGTGGGGGCTCCCACCCTCTGGAACGAGCTTCCCCCAGGACTTCGTCAACTTCCTGACCTTCGGACCTTCCGCCGCGAGCTCAAGACACATCTATTCATTTGAGCAGGACTGGACTAGATTTTTTAAAATTTTAAATGTCTAAATTTTAGATTTGGTTTTAAATTGGGTTTTATTGTTTATATGTCTATTTTAAATTTTGGCCTATATAATAAGTTTTTTAGATGAATGTTTTACTTTGTATATTTATGTGTTTTTTATATGGCTGTACACCGCCCTGAGTCCCTAGGGAGATAGGGCGGTATAAAAGTATGAATAAATAAATAAATAAAATAAATAAATAAAATAAACATAAGACTTTGATCTAAAAAAAATTATAAAAGAGAAATTTATAACTGAATGAAGGGTCCAGATAAATATGTAATATTGAGACTTTTATTATAAGATTTTGGAAATAGTTATATAAAATAAACAGCTTTTCATGGGAATGTGATCAGAGATTTGAAAGTTTATGATTTTAGAAATTGGATCTTAGAATAGACTAAAGATTCCAGATAGAAAAAGAAAAGAAAAAAAAGGTATAAATCTGCCTTTGGTTTTTGGTATAGGGATTTATAAAATGGTACAAAATACTACAACATTTTGTGCTGTAATAATTTTTTAAATAATATTTTTAAAAATATTTTTAAAAACATTTTTTTAAAGAATGGGGCCAGAAATTAGGAGTTAGAATGCCAGCAGTGATGTCTGCTTCTATGGATAGATTATGTCCAAAATACACTAATGAAGGAATGGCATATGTGGAACAATTTTTCTTGGTGCAGAATCAGAAATACTGGATAATAAAAAAGTGAGAATTATAAAACAGCTAACATGGCACACAAATCACAAACCAAGAGAGTGCCCTCATTAAGAATTTTCTGGATATATAAAAGGAGTTGGTTAAAGATTTGACAATTAAAGTGGAAATACAAATGGTAAACCAAGGGAATGACCTGGATAATGACATTTTGCTGGATTTACAAAAGTTTTTTTTAAATGATTTTTATTAGACTTTTAACTTTTTTTTATTGAAAAAGTTTTACAATAATTTTTTTTATAATTATCTCCCCCCTCCCCCCCAGAGATTTCCCAGAGCAAAATACAAAGAATCTTATCGCATTCTTTGACAAAATGACAAAATTAGTAGACCAGAGGAATGCTGTCGATATAATTTACTTGGACTTCAGTAAAGCATTTGATAAAGTAGACCATAACCTACTACTAGATAAAGTAGAAAAGGTGGGTTAGACAGCACCACCACCAGATGGATTCATAACTGGCTGACCAACCGCACTCAACGTGTAGTCCTCAATGGAACTACATCCACATGGAGGGAAGTATGCAGTGGAGTACCCCAAGGCTCTGTTTTAGGCCCAGTACTCTTCAACATCTTCATCAATGACTTGGATGAGGGGATAGATGGGGAACTCATCAAATTTGCAGATGACACCAAGCTGGCAGGAATAGCCAACACTCCAGAAGATAGGCTCAAATTACAGAAAGATCTTGACAGACTTGAACATTGGGCGCTATCTAACAAAATGAAATTCAACAGTGAAAAAAGTAAGGTTCTACATTTAGGCAAAAAAAACGAAATGCACCGGTACTGTATATGTGGCACCTTGCTCAATAGTAGTACCTGTGAGAGGGATCTTGGAGTCCTAGTGGACAACCATTTAGATATGAGCCAGCAGCGTACAGCAGCTGCTAAAAAAGCCAATGCAGTTCTGGGCTGCATAAACAGAGGGATAGAATCAAGATCACGTGAAGTGTTAGTGCCACTTTATAATGCCTTGGTAAGGCCACACTTGGAATATTGCATCCAGTTTTGGTCGCCACGATGTAAAAAAGATGTTGAGACACTAGAAAGAGTGCAGAGAAGAGCAACAAAGATGATTAGGGGACTGGAGGCTAAAACATATGAAGAACGGTTGCAGGAACTCGGTATGTCTAGTTTAATGAAAAGAAGGACTAGTGGAGACATGATAGCAGTGTTCCAATATCTCAGGGGTTGCCACCAAGAAGAGGGAGTCGGGCTGTTCTCCAAAGCACTTGAGGGTAGAACAAGAAGCAATGGGTGGAAACTGATCAAAGAAAGAAGCAATTTAGAACTAAGGAGTTCCTGACAGTTAGAACAATTAATAAGTGGAACGACTTGCCTGCAGAAGTTGTGAATGCTCCAACACTGGAAATTTTTAAGAAAATGTTGGATAACCATCTGACTGAGATGGTGTAGGGTTTCCTGCCTGGGCAGGGGGTTGGACTAGAAGGCCTCCAAGGTCCCTTCCAACTCTGTTGTTATATTATATTATATTACAGGGTATAACATCTAACAAGCATATGCTGGAGTACTACAAAAACCATAATCCATGATCTCTTCTCTCCCTTTGCTCCCTTAACTCCCCTTTCCCTTTTAAACAAATACACAAATACAATACATTTCCTACAATCACTCATAAGCTATTTGATACTTTTTAGTCCGATACTTCTTTTGAATATAATCAATCCATTCTACTATATATCGTTCTTGTGAATAATTTTTCAAGTATGCAGAAATTTTTGCCATTTCTGCTAAATTTGAAACTTTGAGTGTCCATTCTTCAATTGTAGGCAATTCTTCTTTCTTCCAATGTTGCGCCACCAGAAATCTCACTGCTGATATTAAGTTCAATATTAAGTTAGTCTCTATTACTGTACAATCCGTAATTATACCTAATAAAAACAGTTGTGGAGTAATCTTCTTTTTCAAGAAGAGTAAACTTTATCTTCTTTTTCAAGATATTCTGCATATGCAATCCACCATATTTTAATCGAAAACAGTTTGATTTTTTTACAAGTCCACCACATATGATAATAAGTAGCATCATCACAATCACATCTCCAACATTTAGGTTGCATATTCAGATACATACATGCCAGTTTTTTAGGGTCTAAATGCCATCTATAAAACATTTTATAAAAATTTTCTCTTAAGTTTTGTGCTTGAGTAAATTTAACATTCCTAACCCAAATTTTCTCCCACGTTTCCATCATTATAGGTTGTTGAATATTTTGTGCCCATTTTATCATACAATCCTTAACTAATTCCATTTCTGAATCTATTTCTATCAATACATTGTATAACCTCTTAATAAACATACAATATCTTAAGTTAGTCCTAAATTAATATCTTAAATTAATCCGGTTCGACAAATATAATAAACAAAGAAGTATGACCAATTCTATAGTCAATTTATAAATCTATAAAAGAGAAAACATTTTATAACGAAGCATAGGTATATAGAAAAAGCGAGGGGGAAACAATTAATATATTAGAATCTATTTGATAGAAGGTATAAAAATATATCGATATATAAAATATATAAAAGATAGTCAATTGATTATAATTAAATCCCACTCCAGAGTTATCACCCAGGTAATCAGTTTTTTCCCCCCTTAATCTTTACGCTTTCTAAATTCACTGCTACTTGTCATTCTCCAAGATGGGAAATGGCTGCTATCGATAAATTGCACAGTCACTGTCCCTTCTCCACAGTTTCTCCATCTCTCTCTTTTTTTTCCTTTCCAAGAACGATCTGTTGTTCCTGTGCTCTCAGTATAAATCCCACAAACTATTGTCTCTATTACAGCAAATCTCCCAGTCTTTAAACATGGCAGTCTTTCAGATCACCATTCACAATACACAAATACTTTCACTCTTGGTCCATTCGATACTGTCTCTTTCTGCTTACTTCCCCCCCCCTCTTTTCCGCTCCCACCACTTAGGTGCCGCTTTTCACACTTTGGGAGCTCACTCAATCACTTCTTGGAAGATTTCCTCAGCTTAGAGAAGTAGTACAGTGTCCTATTTTTGCTTAAACTTTTACCCCGATACTTCCTGCTGTTTATCTCTCTTTCACTTCCTCGCCATTTGCTCGGGCTGTACCTAGCTGAAGGAGCAGCTGGTCTCTTCTGTGTTGGATTTCAGGAAATCCACCCTCTGCGGTGGGGAATTGCCCTTCATCCTGTTGCCTCTGAGTGTTCCCTTTTCTTTTGCTGTCCTCTACAGGGTTCAATTTTACCATTGCCGGTCTCCACACACAAAAAATCGGGCAAAAAGAACAGAATTCCATCTTCCTACACCACACCTCCGTGATGCCACCCTGGAAGCTCGTCTGGATTTACAAAAGTTAAATAAAGCCTTAAAGAAGCCTTTGGTATGGGAAAAAGAAAATCTGAAGAGGGATCAAATCTGAAAAAGATCAAGATCGTCAAAACTAAAAAGAAACAATATAAAAGTTGGCTGTTATGTTATAATAAAATAAGACACTGTTCTGTCAAATTCTGGTAACCCTTGATGAGCTTTTTTCCCAATATCAGGACTGAAATGTTGGATGATTTATAGATTGCATTTAGATAAGGAATGGATTATTACATTTTAAACTGATGTAAAGAGCGATGGAGCAGTATATAAGCCTAAATACTATTGCTATGCTATTATGGAAAGAAGAGATATTTGTAATTTTATAGTGGTGAAGAGGTATTAAGTTTGTTTATGTTGTATGAAGATCAGAAATCACTTCTGTAAATATTTCTTTTTTTCTTTGTCCTAAGTTTTTCTTTTTTACACTTTGTATTCTATTTCCCCTTCTCTGAATTTAGTTTGTATTTATTTTTACTATGTAATTACAATCCTCAGTAAAAAAAATATTTAAAAAAGAAATGAAATGATCCATGAATTGAAACAATTGGAACAATTCATTAAGCCATCAACTCTAAGTTCTTGCTCAGCGCAGGGATCTAAGTGAAAATTTCCCACGCAGATGACTATCTAGCATTGCCTGAATATAGTACATAAAGAGGACTCCACTACCTTTTTTGTAACTGGTTCTACTTTTGTCCCATAATTATCAGAAAGTTGTTTTCCTAATACCCTAATAAAGTGTTCTCTTCTTCGAACTTAATATCTGGGATAATTAATAGAGTAGTAATTTTGGAAGTAAAATGTATAATAAGCTAATTCTTAAAGTTAGGCTTGAAACAAGACAAAGCTATACTCTTCAGTGTAAAGAATAAGTTGAGCCTCCTAACTGGGTATCTCACAGGGCTCCGTAAGGATTACCTACTACAGCTTAACCTTTTCCTGATCGAGTGCCCAAACTGCACATGCCCAAACCCCCAAAATGCAATGTGCGCATGGGCCCGTGGATGGGCCCTGCCCTGTGCATGCATGCATGCCCCTGCATGGGCCCTGCGCATGCACATGTACCCCCGCATGCACCCCACCACCTGCACTTGTGCAGCAGAGACCCAAAGACCAGCTGACTGATGTGAGGCACACACATATGCACAGGACAGAACTGGGGTGAAGTTGTAAATGTTGGGTTGGTTTAAATTCTTGAGAATAAACTTTTTGATTCATTGTTCTTAATGTAATATCATCCATTTAATTTCATTCTTTTTAACATATATATTTAAGTAAAAGCTTTGAATCTTCCTGCCCATCCTATTGTTAGATTTTTTCCCCCTCTAGCCAGATACTGTACAGAATACTTAAAGAAAAAGCTTTGTTTTTATAATATCCTTCAACCTCTATTGAATGGGGGTTATTCTTGACAAATGGTTACTTAGTCTGAAATATTGGGAGAAGGAAAACTAACAGCTGGATGCTAATGAGTAAATAAACCATGTGTCTTTTTAATGATGCTCACATGAATCTGTGCCACTGATGGGAATGGACAGCAATAAACATGATTAGAATGGAGAGACCAGAGAGCAAGGACACCTAAATGTTATGAAAGCATGTGAGAGAAATAGTGGATACCAATAAGGGTGCTTCTATTACTAAAGCAATATTGCTTTAAAAGTAACATGTACTTGTTATCTCCTTCATAGTTCCTAATAAACTCCTATAGGAGATCAGAATAATGCTGAATTGCATTTTTAATACTCTCATCATTCCCCACCAATATCCGGTGAGCAGTTAAGTACAAACTGTTATATAACTTTTTTGATGCAGGTTTCCAATTGTCTTCTGCCTGGAGGAAATATTGTTCTGTTCCTCAAGTGGTCAGTCAAATTCCTGGGGATTAGAGTTGGTATTGAGAATCATTCCATTGCTGGTCTGGGAGTACTTAACTGTCAGCTCCACCAAATAGATCAGACAGGGAACTCAACTCTGCAGGAAAATTAAAATTATTTTTATTGAGAATAGCTAAAGTAACAGCATCTTGCAAGTCTGAGCTATATCCTTCTCTCCTGTGAATTAGGGACATGTCTGAGCTTCTTCTACCAATTTTTGGAAAACCATAGTGTTATGTATTTGAAATATTGGAGGGAAATTTGGGCGGGAAAAAGCACGTTTCTGATTGGCTGGTGCCTTAGCCAAAATACTATATAAAGAGGACTGTTTGCCAGTTGCTTTTGCTGGGTTCTCACAATAAACCTAAGAGCTGTTTCACCAATGACTGTCTCCTGCCTCCTCATTGCCCGAACTTAACATTGGCGACGAAGGTGGGATGTGGTTGGCAGTGAGGACGAAAAGAGCTGAAGCAGAGAAATAATTTAGAACCCAGCCAGTTAGAGGGTGACCATGTAGAGACGATCGAAAAATGTCAAACTACACGCCGCCAGCACCATTCGACCCAGCCAAAAAGAAATGGGGGTCATACAGGGCTCGTTTCGAGTATTTCCTTGAAGCTAACAAATTGCAAGGGTATCGGACAATCGGAAGCGCGCATACTTCTTGAGCCATTGCGGGCCAGAAGTATTTGATACCGCCAAATCATTATTGGAACCGACACCAGTCCAGTCAGTGCCTTGGCCAGTGTTACAGACGACAGAGATATGAACTCTGACAGCGAGTCCAACATGAGGGCGAATCAATCAGTGTATACATGGTTGTATTGAGAAAAGTTGCGATCCACTGCGAATATAGGGATTTAGAGGATTACCTATTAGAGCATCTTATCTGTGGAGTTCGGGACATTCAGCTGCAGAGGCGACTACTTGCCAAAAATAACTTGACTCTCATGATTGCCTAGATGAGGCTAGGGCACATGAACTTTCCACAAAAGCTGTTGAAACATTACAAAAGCCAACATCGCTAAATTCCTCAGCTAAAGCGATACCAGTCCACAGTGAGGAGATCCAGCCTGAGTGCGATGACGAGTGTGAGGAAGAGGTTTTCCAAATGGGGAAACCAGAAAGAAATGACCATGATGAGTGCGTGAGTTGCGGAGGCCATCACCAGCGACAGAACTGCCATTTTAAAGAAGCCATCTGCCACAGGTGCGACAAAAAAGGTCACCTGGCACGGGTGTGTCGAGCTCTTCAGCCGTGCCGCCAAAAATTCCGAACCAAATTTAAACCAGCCTATCAGCAAAACCCCAGCTCCGTGAGATGACCACCTATTGGCTCAATCAAAAAAGGCGTGAAGTCTAACCACACAACCATACGAGTAGGTCAAGCCTCAACGAAACCGGAGAAAAAGATTTTTACAAGAGCCTGCATAGAGGGGGTGCTGTGTAAAATGGAGGTCGATACCGGATCATCAATCATGATCATGTCCTGGGATACGATCACCAAGAACCTCCCAAGCATCGCGAAGCGCCAATTGCAACCTCAGAGACTGAGAGTCCAGGACTATCAGGGAAACCGGATCCTGTCCGAGGCATCACCACAGTTCGAGTCAAGTATGGACAATATACAAAATCTTTACCAGTCACCATTGTAGAAGGTAACCTGCCCAGCTTGTTAGGTCTCGATTGGTTCCGGGCCCTAGGAATGGCCATCACTGGAGTCTACAGTGTCGGAGGTGATCTGAGAGAGGAACTGCTACAGGAATTTGAAGACATGTTCCAGGAGAGTCTGGGCAAGTATGTGGGGACTCCCATTTCATTTAATTTAGATCCAAAAATAGCCCCAATTTGGCTTAAGGCCAGGAGGGTTCCTTTTGCCCTGAAACCCAAAATTGACAAATAACTAGAAAAGCTAGTTACACAGGGCATATTAATTCCAGTTGACCATGCTAAGTGGGAGACACCAATAGTGACACCAGTTAAACCAGATGGATCTGTCCGTATTTGCACCGATTACAAGGCAACACTCAATAAGGCACTACAGAAAAGTGCATACCCTGTTCCCATAGTACAACACTTGCTGCATTCGCTAGGACCAGGACAAATCTTTGCCAAACTTGATTTGGCTCAGGCATATCAGCAGTTGCCTGTTGATAACGAAACAGCTGAGGCACAAACAATAGTTACACATAGGGGTGCGTTTAAGTGCACCAGACTCCAGTTTGGGGTCAGTGTCGCCCCTGGACTGTTCCAGAATCTCATGGAATGTTTACTGCAGAGTCTACCTGGGGTAGTTCCCTATTTTGACGACATTTTGGTGTCAGCGGATGACATAAAAGAACTATGAGACAAATTGCGAAGGGTGTTGTCCATTTTTAGAGCTGCTGGACTTAAGGTCAAGCTCAATAAGTGTCAAATTGGAGTGCCCTCAGTTGAATTTTTAGTATATCGAATAGATAGGGAGGGCATTCATCCAACAGAGAGCAAGGTATGGGCAATTCAGAAAGCTCCCCCAGCAAAAAACAAAGCCTTTCTAGGACTTTTGAACTTTTATGCAGTCTTTTTAAAGGACAAGGCAACTGTGGCTGAACCACTGCACAGACTACTCGCTAAAAACTCCCCGTGGACTTGGGGCAGGACTAAAGCAGCAGCTTTCAAATCCATAAAAAAGCTGCTGTCTAGTGACAGTCTGTTGAGTCAATATAATGGGACTTTGCCTCTCGTCCTAGTTTGTGACGCTTCACCCTATGGAGTAGGAGCTGTTCTCAGCCACAAGCTGCCTAATGGGGCAGAAGCCCCAATTGCATACTTCTCCCACACTTTATCAGGAGCCGAGAGGAATTATAGTCAATTTAAACAGAGAAGCGTTAGCAATAGTCTCGGGTGTTAAAAATTTCACGAATATTTGTTTGGGCGGCATTTTGACATTGTGACGGACCATCGGCCATTGTTGGATTTGTTAGCGGGAGACCGCCCTACGCCAATTGCCCTATCTCCCAGGTTGACCCGCTGGACCATTTTCCTGGCAGCATACTCATACCGCCTGAACCACCAACCGGGCAAAGAATTGGGACATGCGGACACTTTGAGCAGGTGTCCCTTGCCGGACACAATTCAAGACCCGACTCTGGGAATGCCAATTCTGTTAATTGACTCTTTGGACACTGGCCCTGTCACTTTTGCCGAAGTGGCTAAGGCATCATCTAAAGACATTATTTTTTTTTTTTTTGAATAATTTTTATTTCCATTTTCCAACATCATATTTATGTACAAACTATTATCCATCATTAATCATTAATTTTTATTTATAACTGATTCAGGCCTGCCCGATTGCCACTTCCTTTCTACACAACCTCCCTCTCTACCCTCTACTACTTTCCCTCTCTACCCTCTACTACTTTCCCATCCTTCATCTCCTTCACTTTACTACCTCCTCTCCTCCTTCTCCACTCCTCCCTTCTTCCACCCTTCTTCCACCCTATCTAACCTTCTTATTCCCCTCCTCCTTCTCTACTCTTTCCTACCTACTTTCTCTCCTTTTCTTCCTGAAATGGCAGTCGAGCATCCCCAATATCATTTTAATTTTTTTTTTAATTTCATATCTTCAAAAATTACTGTACATTAATAATCAATCCATGTAACATTTCCCCCCCTTCCCCTCCTCCCCTTCCCCTCCTCCCCTTCCCCCAGACTTCCCAGAGCAAATACCGGTATTATAACCAACAATCACAAGCTAAAGTATGCAAAATATACATAACCTCCCACCTTTAAAAATTTAAAACTTTAGATCCCCTCACATTAAGAATAAAAAGATAGGAAAGAATAATAAAAAAAAGAAAAGAAAAGAAGCAATACCAACTTCACATATTACTTCTTCTTACAGTCCATTTTTAAAATTAATCCATCTTCTCAAATTCAATTTTTTTTTCCACTTGTATATTCCTTCAAATTTCATAAGTCCATTTCTCAAATTACAGTCCATCTTCTCGAACTCAAATTTTTATCACTTATATATTTCTTCAGTTGCCATAACATTTAATGTCCGTTCTTCTTACAGTCCATTTTAAAAATTAGTCCATCTTCTAAAGTTCAATTTTTTTTTCACCCACTTATATATTCCTTCAAATTTCATAAGTCCATTTCTTAAATTACAATCCAGCTTCTCAAATTCAAATTTTCATCACTTATATATTTCTTCAATTGTCGTAAGATTTAATATCCAATCTTCCAATACTACTCCATCAATCAAATATCATTTCAAATAAAATCTCTCAAATATAATATTTCCAGCTTAACTTCATAACTTTTACTATCTATAAACGTATCAATTAAAATAAATAATCATTTAAACTACATCCACAATATAACAGTAAGCAGTTAAAATCATTACATCCACATTATCTAAATTCATAAATTTCACTTTCCATCCTTCACAATTGAATAATATCATCCCATAGATTTATACCATACAAATAGCAAATAACAAAAATCCTATAATTTATATCCTAAACAAATCAATTCCAAAAATTAACCATAATCATCATATTCACATCTTAAACATTCCTCCCCTCTCCCATTCTATTTTGCATCATTTCCAAACCAGTTAACTTAGCATCTAACAACAAAGGATTCCCACTCTTTAAAACATTAATATAAAAATGTCTCGCTTTCATAACTGAATTAAGAAAATACTTTCTACCTCTAAAATTCAGTGACAAACCCATTGGGACTTCCCATCTAAAATATATCTGATATTTCTTAAGCTCATCCACCAAAAAGCAAATTCTCTTCTGTTTCTTAACATTTTAGGAGGAATTTCCTTCATCATTTTATATCTTGTCCCAATATCTGAAATTTATTTTTATAAAAGGCTTGCAAGATTTCATGCCTAACCTTTTAGTTGTAAAATAAATAACCACATCCCTAGGTACTCTATTTTGTCTTGCCCACCAAGAATTAACACGATAAATTCTTTCAATATTAATCTCAAAATCTTCTGGCTTCACACCTTTATCTGTGCAAAGGCTTGCGTAAAATCTCCTTTAAATTTTCCTTCCTATTTTGTTTCAACCCCCTCACCCTTATAGCATATTCCATTAATCTATATTGTAATATTACTCTTTCTTCATCTGCCCTATCTACCTTTGCCTTTATATCTTCCATCTTATTATCTAAGTTCCAATTGTTTTGATTTTTTTGAATATCTTCTATTTTCCTTTGCAACTCTAAATTAGTTTTATTAAATTCTGCAAGATCGTCCTGCATCTGAATACAAGAACTTAATATTTGCAATTGCATCCTTTACCATTTTCATTTCCTCTTCTGCTCTTCCACCATTTCCTTAAAATCCAACATCTCTTTCTCTATTTCATCAAATTTTGATCTATTTCTAAAAATGACTCTCCAAAACTCCTGTAAAAATTTCTTACTTCCTTTTGATTTCTTCTTTTAATTTTTGAATCTGAGCTGAAGAAATTTCAGCTGAAATTTCAAAGTTTTTAATAACTTTGGCACTATTTGCTTAAAGGCCATTTAAAAAAAAGGATAGCTTAATAATAAACCAAAAAGAAAGAAGAAAAATTTTAAAAGAAAATTTCAAAAAAAAACAACCCTATCTTTTAAATCTATAATCCCAAGGAAGATGAAAAAATATAAATCATAAGATTCTCATTTCTTCCAGTTAGTCAGTATCTTCCTATATATCTTCTTTTTCAACACACTTTTGGCACTATTTGCTTAAAAGCCATTTAAAATATATATAACAAGTCAAGCCCAAAAAGAGAAAAAATATAAATCATAAAATTCTCATATCTTCCGTTTAGTCAGTATGTTTCTATGTATCTTCTTTCTTCTACTTCAACACTAGCTGTTAGTAAGCATTTCTACTTTCGTTTTCAAAGCACACATTCCACAAAACCGCCATTTGCTTTCTTCTCTCCTATTTTCGCAGCCAATAAATCCTCAGGGTTTCACAATCTTCTTACAAGCAGATGTTAGAACTCCAGTTTTTGCTCCGTCCACGTTTAAATCCGTCATTAAATCAATTCTTGTCGTGGCGGTTGGATGCTTCGTTTGTTTGCCATGAAGGCAAGTGCTTCTCCTAGCCCGGAGCTTATCAGATTATAGAAGGAGAACTTCCCACCAGATAAGGGCATCTCAACCTCAAATCTAATTGCTCAGCTTTCCTCCTTCGCCCGGAGGAAAGAATACAAGCTGTTGGACTCAGATTTACGATGTCCTAACAGCTTTTACAGACTAGGGAGTCAGCAGCTAAATCATAGCTGCTTTCTGCATGAAGCAGAGCCAAACCGGAAGTCATCTAAAGACATTATTATCCGCACTGTAATTGGCTGGGAGCAGAGGGGATGGCCTGCTACAACGGGCGAGGAATTTAAACAGTTTGCCACCAAACATTCTGAATTGTCTGTGCAAGGGGGATGTTTATTATGGGGTGATCGAGTGGTTATCCCATTGCAGTTGAGGGAAAATGTATTGGATTTATTGCATGTGGGGCATCCGAGCATTGTACGTATGAAAAGTCTAGCACGGAGTTATGTGTGGTGGCCCCAGATGGACAAAGATATCAGTGACCGGGTAGGCAGATACCAATCTTGCCAGGATTCTAGGCCGTTACCTCCCATGGCCCCGGTGAGGGAATGGGAAAAACCCCAGGGACCGTGGTCTAGAATTCACATAGACTTCGCTGGCCCATTTCATGGGCAAACGTTCTTAATTATAGTAGATGCTTATTCCAAGTGATTGGAAATAATATTAATGAAAACCACAATGGCCGAAGCAGTTATAAGGGTTTTGCGGTGACTATTTGTAACACACGGGTTGCCGGGCACACTGGTCTCGGATAATGGCCCGCAGTTCACTGCCACTCAATTTGAAAGCTACTTGGCCGAAATGGGCCTCTGACATGCCCTCTCGGCGCCTTTCCATCTGGCTAGTAATAGCCTTGCAGAACGTTTTGTAAGAAGTGCCAAGGAGGCACTGTCCAGAATTAGCTCGGGGGACTGGCAAACCAAAATTGACACCTTCTTGGCCGTACTGCATGGGACACCTTGCGTGGCCACCGGCCGCAGCCCAGCGGAGTTGTTAATGGGACGGAGACTCCGATGCCCATTAGATAGACTAAATCCAAATTATTCCCCTGATGGGTATCCAACAAGAATTAAAACAAGGGTATTTGCAACAGGTGATCATGTCTTCGCCAGAAATTACGGTGAAGGTCCCTTTTGGTTGGCGGAGACAATTCTAGAGGTGACAGGTCCCAAATCGTATTTAGTCGATATGGGAGATGGAAGGGTCTGGAAAAGGCATATAGATCAGCTACAGAAAAGATTAGAAGCCAAAACAGATACCGAACAACCAAGCCCTGACTACCAAATGTTTACACCAACAGCTCAAGCCCGAGGTGGACGGACGACTTATCTGGGAGTTGCGAAGTCCAGCGATGCCCCACGATCCCTCCAGAAGCCAGCAGGGAAGAATCTGCCCTTAATCCAGGGCCGGAGGGCCAATTGGAGGAGCTGGGAGGAACGGAGAGTCCCTCTGACCAGCTCGACTCCCCACCAGGGAATGAATTGCGCAGGTCAGCCAGGCTTAGGAGACGACCAGGCTACCTGCGTGATTACGTTTGTAAATAATATGTAAATAGTTGACTAAGTGTGTTCTGGGAGGGGAGGAGTGCTATGTATTTGAAATATTGGAGGGAAATTTGGGCGGGAAAAAGCACGTTTCTGATTGGCTGGTGCCTCAGATACTATATAAAGAGGACTGTTTGCCAGTTGCTTTTGCTGGGTTCTCACAATAAACTTAAGAGCTGTTGTCACCTGCCTCCTCATTGCCCGAATTTAACACATAGCCTTGACTATATACACTTTTGTTGGCAGGGTGATGTCTCTGCTTTTTAGTACTCTGTCTAGATTTGCCACAGCTTTCCTCCCCAGGAGCAAGCATCTTTTAATTTCTTGGCTGCAATCTCCATCTGCAGTGATCTTGGATTCCAGGAAAATAAAAACTGTCACTACCTCCATTTCTTCCCCATCTATCTGCCAGGAATTGAGAGGGCCGGATGCCATGATCTTAGTTTTCTTAATGTTGAGTTTCAAGCCAACTTTTGCACTCTCCTCCTTCACCTGCATCAAGAGGCTCTTTAGTTCCTCTTTGCTTTCTGCCATTAGAGGGGTATCATCTGCTTATCTGAGGTTGTTGATATTTCGCCCGGCAATCTTAATTCCAACTTTTGATTTATCCAGCCCCGCCTTTCTCATGATGTGCTCTGCATATAAGTTAAATAGCAGAGCAATAGTATAGAGCCTTGCCAGACTCCTTTCCCAAATTTGAACCAATCAGTGGTTCCGTGTCCAGTTCTCACTGTTGCTTCTTGACCCGCATACAGGTTTCTCAAGAGACAAATAAGATGGTCTGGACACCTATCTCTTTAAGAACTTGCCATAATTTGTTGTGATCCACACAATCAAAGGCTTTAGCATAGTCAATGAAGCAGAAGTAGATGTTTTTCTAGAACTCCCTAGCTTTCTCCATGATCCAGCGTATGTTGGCAATTTGATCTCTAGTTCCTCTGCCTCTTCGAAATCCTGCCTGTACTTCTGGTAGTTTTCGATCCACATACTGCTGGAGCCTAGCTTGTAGGATTTTAAGCATAACCTTACTAGCATGTGAAATGAGTGCAGTGGTGCAATAGTTTGAACATTCTTTGGCATTGCCTTTCTTTGGAATTGGAATGTAAACTGACCTTTTCCAATCCTGTGGCCACTGCTGAGTTTTCCAAATTTGCTGACAAATTGAGTGTAGCACTTTTACTGCATCGTCTTTTAAGATTTTGAATAGCTCAGCTGGAATACTGTCTCCTCCACTAGCTTTGTTCCACTGGCTTTTTTTCTGAAGCTCCATTTGCTTTTTTCAGCTTCTGAAACCTCCATTTGAGAAGCTGGGTGGGGCTACATTCAGAGTATAAGATGCATCCAGATTTTCACCCTCTTTTTTGGGTAAAAAAATATGGTATACAGTTTGAGAAACGTTAGACAATCTTATTCTGTACCGTGTTTCCAGGGAAATACACTGTAAAAGAAAACCTTCTTGCGATTTCGAGAAGTTGTTTGAACTCAAGAGTAGGTTTTCTTTTACAGTGTGTTTCCCTGGACACAATGGTGAGGAAAGTGACAGAACTTGAAAGGTAAGACCTGTGTCCCACTTTGCCCATCCCACCTGCCACCCCCAAATTGCATCCCTAAAGGGGGCAAGTAGCTAAGCGAGGGGCAGGAGCCCTGTCATGCCCAGCGAGGGGGGAAGATAAGACAGCAAGGGGATCCACATCTCACTCCATATGTCTCGCTTCTCCCCTGCCCCACCTGCCACCCCTCTCAATAAAGAGACAGCAAGGAAGGGAAGCAGCTGTTGCCATTGGGGTGGGGTGGGATGTCTTGGGCTGCTCAACTGGCATGAAGAACAGGGAGGGGAGGCTATGGTAGCAACGGGATATCCAGTCCCATGCTCGCTACCTTCTGCACCCCCAAAATAATAAGACCCCCCCAATAATAAGACCAAGCCCTTATATCAGGTATGCCTCCTTTCAATACCCAAGGAAAAAAACAACAACTCCATTGTCGTTAGAGGAAGGTACTTTTACTGAGTATGAACTGAAATCAAACAAAATGAAAGCAAGCTCTGAGGTATTTGGTGTGGAATACACATATAAGAAATATGCCTCAAACCCTCCTCCCTGTAGTCCAGTCAGTCTTGTCCAATCCATATCCCCCCTAGGTGGCATGTGAGGTGCATCTTCATATGGTTACATCCCTCTGGCATGCTCAGGCCATTAATTTAGACTGTTATCAGCTCGCCTTCCAACTGCTGAACACATTTGAAGAAGCCTCTTCATTTTAAAGTTTTTTTTTTTTATTGAAAGAGTTTTAAAAAAACACAAAAACATTTTCCCCCCTTTTTTCCCCATCCCTCCCAAAAAAAAACAAAACACCCCTCCTCCCCACCCCGGCTTCCCGGGTCAATCACAAGGTAAAGTCCAATCCAAATAACCACATCCAAAGCTTTTCGTCTCCCAACCCCCTCCCCATTACATAAAATAACTTTCTAATTATTCAAAGGCAATCTGATATTTCTTAATCTGATATCTGTTTTGTAGATAATCAATCCATTTTTTCCATTCAATTAAATATCTTTCCTTTTAAAGTTTTGTTTCTCTTCCAGCCTCCTTCTCTCCGCCCCCCCCCCGTTACCATTTATTTATTTATTTATTTATTATTTAAATTTTTATACCGCCCTTCTCCCGAAGGACTCAGGGCGGTTCACAGCCAGATAAAAAATACACAATACACTATAAATACGATTAAAACACAATTAAAAAACTTATTAAATTGGCTAAGATTAAAAATTTAAGATAAAAACCCATTAAAAACCCATAGATTTAAAAACTAACCCAGTCCAGCGCAGATGAATAAGTAAGTTTTAAGCTCGCGGCGAAAGGTCCGGAGGTCCGGAAGTTGACGGAGTCCTGGGGGGAGTTCGTTCCAGAGGGCGGGAGCCCCCACAGAGAAGGCCCTTTCCCTGGGCGTCGCCAGACGACACTGTCGCGCCGATGGCACCCTGAGGAGTCCCTCCCTGTGAGAGCGCACGGGTCGGTGAGAGGTATTCGGTAGCAGCAGGCGGTCCCGTAAATAGCCCGACCCTATGCCATGGAGCGCTTTAAAGACGTTCACCAACACCTTGAAGCGCACCCGGAAGGCCACAGGTAACCAGTGCAGCCTGCGCAGGATAGGTGTCACTCGGGAGCCACGAGGGGCTCCCTCTATCACCCGCGCAGCTGCATTCTGGACTAACTGTAGCCTCCGGATGCCCCTCAAGGGGAGCCCCATGTAGAGAGCATTGCAGTAGTCCAGACGAGACGTCACAAGGGTGTGAGTGACTGTGCACAAGGCATCCCGGTCTAGAAAGGGGCGCAACTGGCGCACCAGGCGAACCTGGTGGAAAGCTCTCCTGGAGACGGCCGTCAGGTGATCTTCAAAAGACAGCCGTTCATCCAGGAGAACGCCCAAGTTGCGCACCCTCTCCATTGGGGCCAATGACTCGCTCCCGACAGTCAGCCGTGGACTCAGCTGACCATGACATCCATAACAAGCTAGGTAATAAATGCATAACTCAGCAGACAAACTACCCACAGCAATAAAGCAATAAACTTGTAGCAAGCGGAGGCTGACATTTGACCCTCCTGTAGAAAGGACGTTAGTCCTAGAAAAGAAAACACATGTTAAATTATGGTTTATTAGGATATTTAGAATAGAATATTCTAGTTGTTTAGAAGCCCTTACATCCTGTTTATTGACCCATTCAGCCTGAGCTAAAGGGAAATGTTTCCAGGCCACTAGGTACTGCATTTTATCCCTATGCTTTCTAGAGTCTAAGATTTCTTTCACTTCAAAATGTTGCTCCCGTTCTATGAGTATTGGGATGGGAGGAGAGGGGGGTTTTGGACGGAGAGAGGAAATATGTTCAGGCTTCAGGAAACTCACATGAAATACTGGGTGGATTCTCCACAAAGTCTTTGGTAATTCTAATTGTACCGTGACCGGGTTTACTACTCGCACAATGAGGAAAGGTCCCACATACTTAGGGCCAAGCTTCTTAGACTTTGGGGTAATTTGTAAGTACTTGGTAGATAAGAATATTTTATCTCCTATTTGGTAGTCCCTAGCTCAAGCTCTTTTCTTATTAGCATGTTTCTTATGAGATCGGTGCGCTTCATCTAAAGCCTTGAGTGTCACTTCCCAAGTACTTTGTACTTGGTCGACCCAATGACAGTATAGGTGGTTTCCCTCCAGGCAGTTCTGGAATTGGTACAAAGTCCTGCCCAGAGGCAACCTTGAAGGGAGTGAATCCAATACTGCTATGAATAGAATTGCTATAGGCGACTTCTGCGAAAGACAGCAAGTCTGCCCAGTTGTCTTGTTGATAATTTATGTAACACCTGAGATATTGTTCCAAGACCGAATTAGTTTTTTCACAAGCCCCATTAGTTTGAGGATGATGGGCAGAGCTTAATCCTTGGGCAGAGCCTAATAACTTCAGGAACTCCTTCCAGAATTGGGAGGTAAACTGGACCTTCGGTCAGAGATTATTCACTCAGGGGCCCCATGTAGCCTATACACATGTTGAACAAACAGTTTAGCTAAGGTTTTGGCTGAGGGAATTTTGGGGCATGGGATAAAGTGTACTTGTTTGGAGAACAAGTCAGTAACCACCCAAATCACTATATTCCCCCCCACTCTCAGGCAATTAAACAATGAAATCCATGGATATTTCCCTCCATGGAGCTCCTGGTCTGGCCACACTCTGAAGCAGCCCCGGGGGCTTCCCCGGCAGTTTCTTTGCTGTTGCACACACAGGGCACTACGTACACACTACGTAGGCTTCTATGTCTTTCTTTAAGGCCAGCCACCAGAATTGCCTTTTCAGTAGATGCAATGTTTTTACAAATCTGAAATGTCCAGCCACTTTGGTGTCATGATACTGTTGCAAAATCATCCCTCTCAAGATGGCAGGGACATATAGTTTTGCACCCACCCAGGTGACACTATCCCGAATGGTGCACTCACTTGAGTGGGCTAAAAACCAAACATCAGTTTTTAGTGCTTATTTTAATAGTTCAGTAAAATTGCCAGGTATGGGCGCCACCAACTGATTTGCAGGAATGATGGGATGAATCACCTCTGTCCGAGCACTATTGCATTGGGGTAATCTTGATAGAGCATCTGCCAAAAAATTCTTTCCTCCTGGGAGGTAGCATAATGAGAAATTAAAACGGTTAAAGTGTTGTGCCCAGTGGGCTTCCTTTGGTGACAGTTTTCTGGGCATTTTTAAAGCTTCCAAATTTTTGTGATCAGTCCACACCTCAAAAGGGTGCTTGACCCCTTCCAGAAACTGTCTCCACGTTAAGAGGGGGCTCCTACCCTCTGGAACAAACTTCCCCCTGGTTTGCGCCAAATACCTGATCTTCGGACCTTTCGCTGCGAGTTGAAAACATATTTCTTTACTCGCGCGGGGCTGGCCTAAGTTTTTTGTTAAATTTTTTAAATTTTTTAAATTTCTAAATTTTAGATGAATTTTAATGGGTTTTTAGATTTTAAATGTTTTATAATTTTGGCCAATTGTATAATAGGTTTTTTAATTTGTTCTTAATTGTATATTGTTACTGTTTTATTTTTGGCTGTAAACTGCCCTGAGTCCTTCGGGAGAAGGGCGGTATAGAAATCTAATAAATAATAATAATAATAATAAAAAAGAGAGCCCAGCAAACAGCAAATGCCTCCTTCTCCCAGATGGCCCATCGTCTTTCAGTGTCTGACAATTTCTGAGAGGTATATGTGCATGGTTGCAGCTTCCCTTCGGCATTTACTTGAAGCAGGACCGCTCCGATGGCAACATCACTGGCATCCGCCTGAACGACAAACAGGGTCTCCATGTCTGGGTGCTTAAGTACTGGTTCAGCAGCAAACAAGCATTTCAGCTTCTCAAAAGCGGCCTGACATTCCATAGTCCATTCGAGAGGCCGGGATGGTTTTGGCTTCATCTCCCACTTTGTTTTCAGAAGGTTAGTAATCGGTAAGGCAATTTTTGTGAACGATGGGATGAATTGTCGGTAGAAATTAGCAAAACTCAGGAAACTCTGCAACAGTTTGTGGGTATGTGGAGATGCCCATTCCAGTACTGCCCGGACTTTCTCTGGATCCATTTCTAGTCCTTCTGGCAATATGCGATACCACAAATAGTCAATTTTGGTCTGATGGAAATCACATTTGGACAACTTAGCATACAGTTCAGCGGCCCTAAGTTTTTTGAGGACTGCTCTCACTAGTTCATCCATGGTCTCCGTGTAAATGAGAATGTCATTAAGGTAGACCAGAACCTCTTTGAACAGGTGCTCATGGAGTACTCATTGATCAGCTGCATGAAAACTGCGGGGTGGGGGGGCTTGCAATTCGAAAGGGAGCACTCAGAACTGGAAACAACCCAGGCGACAGTTGAAAGCAGTTTTCCATTCATCCCCTTCCTTAATATGCACTCTATAATAAGCCTCTTGCAGGTCCAATTTAGTAAAAATCTTCTGTTTGGACGGATGGGCTAACATGTTTTTTATGAGTGGTAACGGGTAAACATTCTCTATGCATATGGTGTTCAGAATTTTATAGTCCAGGGGTCCCCAACCTTTTGGACCTCAGGGACTACTAAATTCATAATTTTAAATCCCGTGGACCACTAATATGATCTGCTTAATGACCAGCTGGATGGTTGTGGCTAGTGGTCATGTGATTGGGTGGGCATGGCTAACTTGATGTCACTCACATCGGGGGGGCACCTCGCCGGCCTCTACTCACTCCTCCCCTCCTAACCCCTGTCTGCCCAGGCTCCTTAGGGCCCCAATAGGAAGCAGTTGTTAGAGCTAAGCAGCCGCCATGAGAAAGAGTTGGCCAAACAGTTGGCTCAGTTCAAATTGGATCTGACCGAGAAGGAGGCTCAGCAGAAGCAACTCACTGAAGACTAGGAGCATAGGCTTTCCAAGCAGAGGGAAGACCTGCAATACTGCAAGGCCAGGTACCGGCACCTGGAGGCTCAGCGGGCTGCGATGGTCAGCCAGTTCCAGGCCATGATGCAGTCCCACTGGAATAAGGTCCTCTGGCTCTTCGCAGCACTTTCCTCCAGCCTTTGTCCAAAGCCCCACACCAGGACACTGAAGCAGATCCCAACCCACACAAAAAGACCCTGAAGGGGGAGACTCTCTGCAACAGTTTGTGGGTATGTGGAGGTGCCCATTCCAGTACCACCCGGACTTTCTCTGGATCCATTTGTAGTCCTTCTGGAAATATGTGATACCCCAGTCAATTTTGGTCTGGTGGAAATCACATTTGGACAACTTAGCAGACAGTTCAGTGGCCCTAAGTTTTTTGAGGACCACTCTCACTAGTTTCATGTGTTTGTCCATGGTCTCCATGTAAATGAGAATGTCATCAAGGTAGACCAGAACCCCTTTGAACAGGTGCTCATAGAGTACTTAATTGATCAGCTGCATGAAAACTGCGGGGTGGGGGGGCTTGCAATTCGAAAGGGAGCACTCAGAACTGGAAACAACCCAGGCGACAGTTGAAAGCAGTTTTCCATTCATCCCCTTCCTTAATATGCACTCTATAATAAGCCTCTTGCAGGTCCAATTTAGTAAAAATCTTCTGTTTGGACGGATGGGCTAACATGTTTTTTATGAGTGGTAACGGGTAAACATTCTCTATGCATATGGTGTTCAGAATTTTATAGTCCAGGGGTCCCCAACCTTTTGGACCTCAGGGACTACTAAATTCATAATTTTAAATCCCGTGGACCACTAATATGATCTGCTTAATGACCAGCTGGATGGTTGTGGCTAGTGGTCATGTGATTGGGTGGGCATGGCTAACTTGATGTCACTCACATCGGGGGGGCACCTCGCCGGCCTCTACTCACTCCTCCCCTCCTAACCCCTGTCTGCCCAGGCTCCTTAGGGCCCCAACAGGAAGCAGTTGTTGGAGCTAAGCGGTCACCATGAGAAAGAGTTGGCAAAACAGCTGGCTCAGTTCAAATTGGATCTGACCGAGAAGGAGGCTCAGCAGAAGCACCTCACTGAGGACTAGGAGCATAGGCTTTTCAAGCAGGGAAGACCTGCAGGAGTGCAAGGCCAGGTACCGGTGCTTGGAGGCTCAGCGAGCTGAGATGGTCAGCCAGTTCCAGGCCATGATGCAGTCCCACTGGAATAAGGTCCTCTGGCTCTTCACCACCAGCAGCACTTCCCTCCAGCCTTTGCCCAAAGCCCCACATCAGGAGGCTGAAGCAGATCCTAACCCACACAAAATGACCCTGAAGGGGGAGACTCTGCAGCAACACAAGCATTCATTGCATGTATCCAGTCCAGGGGCCATAGTTTGAGGACCCCTGATTTAGTGCAATATAAAAAATGCAAATAATTTTTCTGGGGACCACCAAAATTTTCTCGCAGATCACCAGTGGTCCATGGACCACCAGTTGGTGACCGCTGTTATAGTCCACCACCAGGTGAAAGGATCCATCCTTCTTTTCCCTAAACATCACAGGGGCGGCTATTCGTGACCTAGCTGGTTGGATGAAGCAGCGTTTTAGGTTTTTTTCAATAAAGTTCCGTAGCTCCTCCATCTGCCTGGGGGTCATGGGGTAGATTTTTGGCTTTGGAAGCTTTACCCCTGGAAGAATTTCTATGCTACAGTCTGTAGGCCTATGGGGAGGCAGCACGTCAGAGGCCTTTTCACTAAACACCTCCCAAAGGTCCCAGTATTCTTTAGGAATTCTTTCCTCCCCTGCCAGGTGCTCCGTGACAGCCACAGCCACTTTGTTTGGTGGTTTGGCCACACAATCAGGGGTCTCCCTCTCTATCCTGTGCTGTTTAGAGAGAATGCGCAGTACACCCGTCCTCCAATTTATTAGCAGGTTCCATTTCCGGAGCCGTGGCAGACTGAGCAGGAAGGGTCATTACCGCTACCCACTACCTTGCTACTGACCCGTCTAACTGGCAGAATGCGATGGGTCTGTTCAGTGATCTTATTTTCCACAAACTTTTCCATGATCACGGGGCTGATGACACACCTTGTGCACCCCGAGTCCAGAAGGGCTAGCATCTTCCCATGGGCCCCAGTAGAAGGGACTTGTAATTCCACTGGAATGGTCAAGGGTCCCCCCCTTGGACTTACCAGGAGGTCCTCATTGGAATCAGTTTCGGATTTGCTGTCATCGGTGCCAGTCAGAGTTCCCAGCTCCCCCTGTTTTGGGGGAGCGGACTCAATGACTTCCACTCCTTTCAGGGTGACCTCGTGGACCTTGGCGGGTGGTTTGTCAGCTCTCTTCCCACCACCAGGGGTCACCTTGGATTCAAGCTTTGCGACACATTCAGCTATGTGGTTACCATCTTTTCCACATTTGAAGCACGCAGTGGACTTCAGCTTTGAGCTGGCGGGTCCCCCAGTGCCTTTCAGAACTCCCTTGTAGGGCGAGGAAGGGGCCTTGCTCCAAGTGCAACCACCATGGATACAATCTCTAGCCAGATCAATCTCCACATCTCGCACATACCAGCCCTGCAGGTCATGTGAGGCCCCATGTGATTGGCAAACCTTTTAGACATCTTCATTGAGGCCATCTTTGTAGTTTTCCAGCAGAGCTATTTCTGACCACCCTCTCATGTAAGGCACTAGCTCGTGAAACTCCTGAGTATACTCTGTTGTGCCCCAGGCCCAATTAGGTAGTAATAAACTTAGTCCATGGAAAAATAAACTTTATTCAAACAGCTGGAAATTATTTCATTCCCAGCATCGTTAAAGTAAAACAAATGCCTCCCAAACACAAATTCTTCAGTTATCTCAAACCTTAGTCCAATTAGGCAAACTGCCAAAGGCCTTCCTGGCAAATGTCCAGAAGCCACACAAATAAAGACTTACACAAAGCAGAGGACACAGCTACAACGTTGTTTTCCGGCAAGCTGAAACACCAGTGCTGATCTGTTTTAAGCCTTATTGGAGGGGCCAATCATCTCTTTGCCCTACTCCAGAATTGTCCTCTCTGCTTGAGCTGCTCTTGCCTTTTGTCAGCTCTTCTCACGTGTGCATTAGGAACAGGCTCCTCCTGTTCCTCTGCCTCACTACTATCAATCTCTGGAGGCTCTGAAGTCCGCACCTCACTTCCCGATGGCCTTGGCCTCACCTCAGCCTCATCGCTGTCCGACTCTATTGCCAACTCTGTTGGCTGCTGACAGACCACAACATACTCTGCCACCGATCTCCTCCCCTGTTGGATAATTTCATCTGGATTCTGGTCCTTCGCTCCACCAGGGGGTCCTCAAATCTTGCTCTGAGAACTGTCATAAACTGTTCATAATTTCTTAGCAATGGGGAATTTTCATTGTGAAGGGACACCATCCAATCAGTCGCCACCCCTTCAAAAGCTCTGGTCACGCATCTCACACGGGCTGCATCGGAAAGAAAATCCTCTCCCCAGTCTCGCATGTGGTTCCATACTTGAGTTAGGAAGCACCCCAGCCCTTTGGGATCCCTCCATATTTTCCTGGCAATGGGGAAATTTTGGGCTTTTTCTGCCTTCGTGGCAATGCCTGCCCAACAGGGGCAGGGGGCTGGCCTGCAGTGGATGCTAGGGTCCCTGGGGTCTGGGCTGCATCTTTCCGGCCTCCAGCTGTCTCTTCCAAGCAGGTAGCAGCTTCAGCTTCCTCCTGGCCACATTCATCTCCTCCCCTTCCAGAGAATCCCTGTGCAGGCAATTCATACCTTTCAGGAGCTCTTCAACTCTCAGAGGCTTCTCTCAGCAGCTATACTATTTGGGCGATCAAGAGATCTTCCTTATGTTCTTCCTGCCAGGCGAGCATCCCTCCTCGGCGTCTGGTTGTTGTCACCCCAGGAGGGGTCTCCCCCAGCTCCGGCAGCCTCCCTACTCCAAGCGACCATCTGGGCCTCTCCAGCTTTTCTTCAAGCTGTAATTTAGCCAGCCACTCTGAAGCATCCTAGCTGGGTTGTGTCTGATGGAAGTGGATCCAGCACCTCCCATATCTTCCTGGTCACTTCCTTGGTCAGACATTCTTTTCTCAGTCCCCACGGTGTGTCTCCGGGATGGCTGAAGACTGAGAGCTTGCTTTATGTCAGCTATGCCTCCTTTCAATACCCAAGAACGAAAAAACCCAACTCCATTGCTGTTAGAGAAAGGTACTGTTAATGAGTATGAACTGAAATCAAACAAAATGAAAGCAAGCTCTGAGATATTTGGCACGGAATACACATAAGAAATATGCCTCAAACCCTCCTCCCAATAGTCCAGTCAGTCTTGTCCAATCCACGTAACCCCTAGGTGGCACATGAGGTGCATCTTCAGATGGTTACATCCCTCTGGCATGCTCAGGCCGTTAACTTAGACTGTTATCAGCCCGTCTTCCAACTGTTGAACACATTTGAAGAAGCCTCTTCATTTTAAAGTTTCATTTCTCTTCCAGCCTCCTTCTCTCCCTCCCCCCAGTTACCATGACAGCCGTAGCAAGCTAGGTAATAAATGCATAACTCAGCAGATAGACTACCCACTACCCACAGTAATAAAACAATAAGCTTGTAGTGAGTGGAGGCTGACACCTTATTGTGGGGGGGGCAGTGTCAAAAGAAAATAAGACCCTGTCTTATTTTCGGGGAAACACGGTAGTAGAGAAAAAAGTTTTCTCTGCAAATTAAAAAGTCAGGCAGCAGCATTATTGGGAGAAATGCAATTACTAGTTGTAAATTTGCTTGCAGAGCTAGACTGGGAAAATGAAACTAACTGATGCTGCTAGTTTTTTTCATTTAATAAATGGAAAAGAAAAAATAAAAGGATGGAAAAGAGTTGTTGCCCTGTGTCATTCATCAAATACCCTATGAATGCATAGAAAATTCCAGTCATGAGTCCTTATGATGAAGAGTTGAAAAGGTGGGAAAGATCTGAAGGTACATTGGGGCATGAGTCCCTGTTAATGGGGAAAAGATGACTCACAAAGTTCCTTATGCAGAGGAAAAGAACTGTATTTCAGAAATGAGCTGTTTTATTTCCTTGATTCCACCATATCCTGCACTAAATTATATAGCATTTTTCATCCTGTCCTGATATTTCTGCGCAACCTAGAAAATGTTGCAAGGGAAACCGGGGCACAAAACGTATTCAAAATTTCAACATTTTTCCACTTATGCTCTCATAAAAAGACAAAATTCACACTAACCTGAATGAAAAAAATGTTTTTAAAATACTATGTTAATGTAGCAAGTTAGCAACCATCTGTCTCCTAGGAAAATGAAACATGCTAGAAAATATTAAAAGGCAGAATATTTCCCCTAAAAGAGAAATAGAAATCTTAAGACAGAACCTCAGCCCCAGCTCCCTGCCCCCAGCAGATACTTTGGTTACTTGCAAGACAAAAGACTGGCCCAGTTTATTTACAACACAAAAGACAAAGCCATTAATCCATAATAGGAATTGCCCAAAGCCCCTTCATTACATCATCACCCAGCAAGATTCAACCAGGCCTGGGACACAGACAGCCTACAAAGTTAGCTAAGATCTCCCCCGCCTGGGAGTCTGACTGCCAATGGGATACATTTCTTGTACAGGAACAGGAAACTCTAAGGCAGGGCCCAAGAGAGTGTATAAATATATCTCTCTCTCCATTCCATGTACTCTTTTTTGCCCAGGACCCAAAAACCCAATGTGGTCCTGTCCACCATTAAACCATCTTTCCAAGCAGTCTCCATGTTTCCAGTGTCTTTCTTCCCACTTGGAATTGCAAAAGATGCTTCTGCTGAACCCAGGTGGACATTTCTTCCAACATTAATATCAAAGATTCAATATTTGTGACCTTTGTTGATTGTGATCAATTTCCATTATGTCATCTGGCAAACTATCCAATGCTAATTACAACTGCATGATGTCCATCAAATTACATACAATAAAGTGAAAATGCAAGCATCTTTTGCAATTATATTAAGTAATATACCATTGCTGTCCTCAAATATGATACATGAAGTGCTTTTCTTCCTGTCATCCAGGTCACTCTGGGTTCATTCAGTTCAGTAATGGGAACAAGCTTCCATGAAAGACTGCCTCTTAAGTACTGCTACTAATCTCCCTCTGATGGTGTAGTTACAAGGGAATATTGAGTATGTTTGTTGGCAGACTCTCCGTTCCTGATGGAAGAATTCCAGCAATGGCTCCATGTGAACTAAGTTTGCACCCCAGGATAAGCTCAGAATCTTCAACAATTTACAGAGGTTGGTTGGTAAACAGGTTGAAGTGAGAAATGTTTCTTGGAAAGGTATTTGGAAATTACCTTAGCATTTACTTCCTAATAATATGAGATAATCTGTAATAGGTTGTTTACCAGCAAGCATCAATTGCTAAGATCTCAGTGATTAGGTATGAATTACTAAAATAAATGTAGTTGCATTATAGATAGAATATATTCAATTAATTGCACACAAAACTTTAGAAAATATGCTATCATAAGACACACCCAAATTTTCACCCATTTTTATTTATTTATTATTTAAATTTCTATACCGCCCTTCTCCCAAAGGACTCAGGGCAGTTTACAGCCAGAATAAAACAATTAATATAAAAATTAAAACCAATTTAAAAGCGAGAATTCAAGGTTGGTTGGACAATATAAAACCAATAAAAACCCCATTTAAAAACCATTAGGCCAATCCTGCATGATGGAACAGGGGGGGGAAAGTGCATCTTTTCTCCAAAAAGTATGGTAATACCACTCTATAAAGCCCTAGTAAGACCATACCTAGAATACTGCATGGTCACCCCACTAGAAAAAGATGTCGAGACTCTAGAAAAAGTGCAGAGAAGAGCAACCAGGATGATTAGGGGACTGGAGACTAAAACATATGAAGAACGATTACAGGAACTGGATATGGCTAGTCTAGTGAGAGAAAGACCAGGGAAGACATGATAGCAGTTCCAATATTTGAGGGGCTGCCACAAAGAGGAAGGGTTCAAATTATTTTCCAAAGCACCTGAAAGCCATACAAGGAATAATGCATGGAAACTGAACAAAGAGAGATTCAACCTAGAAAAAGGAGACATTTTCTGACAGTGAGAACAATCAACCAATGGAACAGCTTGCCTTCGGAAGTTGTGGGAGCTTCATCACTTAAGACTTTCAAGAAGAGATTCTGAGTGCCATTTGTCAGAAATGGTGTAGGGTCTCCTGCTTAGGCTGGGGGTTGGACTAGGTGACCTACAAGGTCCCTTCCAACTCTGTTAATCTGTAATCTATTGCCAATTTATATTGCCATTCTATGGTCTCTGTATTTCTATTGCTAGGTCCCATGCTTCTATTGCCCAATTCCTCAAATATAGTTTGAATCAGCCAATGCTCATCTTAATTACTGCTGACCTCAGGAACAATGTTATAGCAGCTGAACCTGGGAGCACACACATAGTAAGAAGGGGAAAAGGTGTGTGTGTGTGTGGGGGGAATAAGCAATTTCTACCAATAGGAGAACAATGTATCTGAAATTCCTCAGAATTTATCATTTCAACTGAAAAGGGATGAGCCAGCAGTAAAATGATTCTGCTCATGCATTTAGCTGAAGTCATGAGATCAAAGAGGTCCAGAGATGTTTCTGAACTGACAAAAAAGAGTTTGGATGGAAGCAACCATTATTCTGTATACATTTATTTAAAGCATTTGAAGAAATGATCAGATTCACTAACCATAGGATATTTGGAGATAGTTACAGGTACTTTTAATAGAAATTAAATCTCTTGAATATACTGAAGGGACATAATAATAATATAGGTAGAATTAGTGGGACATAATAGTAGAGTCAGTAGAATTGGTTTGACTTGCTGTTTTGCTTCTGTAAGAATTGCTTTACTAAGAATTAGAATTGCATCTGCCATTTGCTTCTGCCAGTGATCTAACTTGTGTTATCTTGTTTTTTTAATAACTTGGTGCCTGGTGCATATCTCAAAAAGCAGGGTATGTCGTAGATTGGCAGGGTTATATTGGGCAAATACCTCTGTTGCTAAGCACCCAGCCCCTCTGTTGCTAAGCACTCAACCTTCCTGTTCCTTGCTGCACTACCAAAGGAAGGCATGGGCCAGAGGGCCAGAATTGGGTACTAAGCTGATGTCTCTGATAGTATAAAAGGACTCTATACTTTCCCCAAGGTGTGGCCTTTCACTGCATGCTCTTTGTCTGTATGTAGTGCAGTGGTGGGTTTCAAAATTTTTTATTACTGGTTCTGTGGGTGTGGCTTGGTGGGCGTGGCATGGCTTGGGTGTGGCTTGATGGACATGGCAGGGGAAGGTTACTGCAAAATCCCCATTTCCTCCTGATCAGCTGGGATTTGGGAGGCAGAGAATAGATGGGGGTGGTGCCAGTCAGAATTTTTACTACTGGTTCTCTGAACTACTCAAAATTTCCACTACCGGTTCTCCAGAACTGGTCAGAACCTGCTGAAACCCACCTCTGATGTAGTGGTATGGTCTACCCAGCTCTTCTTTGAAAGCCTCTTTTTGGGTCTCTCTCTTTGGCATTCTGGTGACTCAAGTACATTTTGGAACCTTACAATACAACATCCCCAACTACATTATAGAGGATCCCATTGTCTCTATCACACTAATGTAAATGTAAATGTAAATAGACCTTGAAAAGAAGATGGATACTTTGGACCTTATTTTTTCGGACAGGTTACTTGAAGGTTTGACACTTTTGGCTTCCATAATTCCAATGAAAATATTTGGATTGTACCTCTAAAGGTAAAGGTTCCCCTCACACATACGTGCTAGTCGTTGCCGACTCTAGGGGGCAGTGCTCATCTCCGTTTCAAAGCCGAAGAGCCAGCGCTCTCCGAAGACGTCTCCGTGGTCATGTGGCCGGCATGACTCAACGCCAAAGGCGCACGGAACGCTGTTACCTTCCCACCAAAGGCGGTCCCTATTTTTTCTACTTGCATTTTTATGTGCTTTCAAAACTGCTAGGTTGGCAGAAACTGGGACAAGTAACGGGAGCTCACCCTGTTACACAGCAGCACTAGGGATTCGAACCGCTGAGCTGCCGATCTTTCGATCGACAAGTTCAACGTCCTAGTCCCTGAGCCACCCTTTTACATCTTGTACATCTATTTATTTCTAATTGCTAGTTGGCTTTTACTTGTCTCCAGAAAAATGGAACTCTATAGATAAACCTAGGATACCCTTGTGGACAGGGGTCACCTTGTAAAAATTATAGGGATTCTTCAGATTTTCTTCTGAGCTGATTTGAAATTAAAAAAACAAAGAAAAAAGGAGATGATATGGCCTCTCAGTGTACCACTGCTTATAATATTGCTCCAAACGGTAAAATGGTGTCTAATATTCTACCATTATACTTGCTTTTGTACTCTTCTCTGTGCAGTCTAAATTCTGGCTGTCTTCTTCAGTGAGATGTCATTCAGACTTGTCATCCACTCATTTTGTGTTCCATATCTGAAGCACAACAAGTAATTGCCGACAAAATAATTGCAGGCTGATTTGCAAATGTTGCTTTTTTGTTTCTCACTGAATTGCAAAATGAAATGATAATACAGTATGTCAACACTGCACCTTTCCCAGTATTTATGTAATGTCATTATCACTGGAAATGCTATTATCATCATAGCATCTGTATTTTCCTGGTAAAAATTGCTCTTCTCTGCAGTTAGCCTGTATATTAAAATATTAAGTATTTTAAGTCAACAAAACCTGGAACAGTAGGAAGATCATCAATGAGAAAGATAGTTTTTTTCGTCCTTTAATTTTTTCTAACTTTCCCACCCTCTGAGAATATTGCACACCTTGAAATCTGAAAAATATGTTGGGTGATAGAATTGTTAAATATTTTTACAGTATGTAAGAATTAAAATTTATTGTGGTTACTATTCCATCCTATCAAAAAATTGAATCTGTTCTGCTATATCCTTTACAAGTTTAGTACTCTTTTGATATTTCAAAGTCACTAAATATATCAGTTTGATATTGTTTATTGCCTCTACCTGAAGACAAACTCTCTGGAGTTGTTCTTGATCTTTTTATTCCTCATCTTGCCAGCAGGATCTGATGTAATAAAAATAAAGGAATTCAAGTATTTCATGTCTATTTAATTATTTTATGTCTATTAATTATTATTGTATAATATTGATTATTATTAATTAATAATTATATAAATAATTATTTAATTATTTTATGTCTATTATATAAGGAGAGACAGCCATGCTGAGAGATGAAGAGGCAGTCCAGTGACCCAGCCTGACATCTGAGTGGAGCCAGTGAGGTGCAAACGGAGGCTATTGAGCAGCAGTGAAATGGAGCTAGGTGACAGCAGCATGTGTCACCTGTGAGCATCATGGCAGACCTTGAGCAGCAGTGATACAGAGCTATATGGCAGAGGAGTAAAGCACGCTTAGCAGTGACTAAGAGCAGCATGGTGGATTAACAATGGCTGAAAGCATCACAGAGGACCAACTGAGCAGCAGCGCCCACAGCAGTGACTGAGAGAAGTGTGGCAGACCAGCAGCAGCTGAGAGCAGTGTGATGGACCAGCTAAGTAGAGTGCTCACATCAGCACATTGTACCTGAAAATACTGGCAGTGGCCAGGAAACCAAAGGGATAGGAAACAGGAGAAAAGGATAAGTACAACATACTTGTGGACAGGGTGGAAAAAGTCTGAGACTTCCAACAAAAAAAGTGATATTACTTCATAAATAGCCAAAAACTCTTGTAATTTCTTAAATTCTTAAAATCTTTGATTTTCCTTTCTTAAAAAAATTCCTTTTCAGTTTTTTAAATTCCTTATTCCAATTTTTAATCTTCTTTTTTCACCTCTTAATAGCATTTTTAATTTTAAATTCCTTTTTTTTCAACATTTAAATCTTTTTTAATTTTAAAATTCTTTTTACAATTTTTTAATAAAATCCTTTTTTCATTTTTTTCCAGTGTTTTAAAAAAAATTTTCAACTGTACTTTTGGAGAAAAAGTTTATTTCTTTTAATTATTTAGAATTTTTTGAAATTCTTGATTTAAGAGGAAAAAATTAAAAACTACAGAAAAAGAGACAGACACTTGAAACAGGGAAGATAGTGATGGATTTTTCAAGACAGAGAACAAATGGTCAAGAACTCTTGTAAACTCTTGTAAACTGACACTTCACAACACGGAAAATATTTAAAATTTTAATTTAAAAACAGGTTTGGTCACAACCAGTGAACCTGTTGCTAAAGTTGACCTCTGGGAACAGCTGATTGGCGGTATTCTGGGAGGCCGATCCACCTGCCAATCAGCTGCTCATGCTGAATCAGGCTAACGTGCTGAAGCTGACCAGGCTGTTTGCTAAGGATGCTAGCCAGATGAATACCGATGGATGCTGGTAGGCAGAAGCAGAATTTTTTCCCCTCAAAAACTAAGGTGCATCTTATACTCCAGAGCATCTTATACTCCAAAAAATATGGTACATAATCTCCCTGGAGCAAAAATCAAAGATATAACCGAGTATCTTATTAAAATAATCAACCCCATGGATTTCTTCTCCTATTTGTGGGGACCAATAACACAACAAATCTGAAAACAATAACAAGAGATTATGAACAGCGGGGAAGAAAGTTAAAGAATTAGGAGCACAAGTAGTGTTTTCATCTATTTTTCCAACAAGAGGCCAATGTCCAATGAGGGAGCAAAGGGTTTTAGAAATGAATTACTGGCTTAAAAACTGGTGTCATCAACTTTGGCTTCCTAGACCATGATCTGCATTATCTAGATGAAGGGCTACTGGCAAGGGATGGACTGCACCTCACAAAAACTGGAAACAATATATTTGGAAAATGACTGGCTCATCTTATGCAAAGGGCTGTAAACTAAAACTGGGGGTGGAGGACTTCATGATCTATAGAATCTAATTCCAAGCAAAAATAACTAGATAACCAATCCCATAAGGAGGAAGGGAGTAAAGAGAAAAAAAGAAATAAAAAAAGAAAAACATAATGAAATAGAGAGTGACAAAAAGGATGGAAATCCCACTTATAAAGTAGGAGATATAAGAAATATACCCAAGACCACTAAAGGATTCAAATTCTATACACTCACACTCAAAATTTAGAGAACAAACAGTTGTGAACTTGAAGTATTAGTATATGAAGGCAGATATGTTGCCATTACAGTTGCCATTACTGAAACTTGGTGGGATGAAACTCATGATTGGAATGTACTGATGGAAGGATACAAACTATTCAAAAGAAACAGACCTAACAAAAAAGCAGGTAGAGTTGCATTATATATATAAAAGATCACTACATCTCTACAGAAATACATAAAACCAAGGATGACAACCTCCTAGAATCCATATGGGTCAATATAAAGGGGAAAAATGGCATTGCTATAGGTGTATACTACAGGCTACCCAACCAAGCAGAAGAAATAGATTAACTCAGAATGAACTTTATTGCAGAAAATATGACTTCAGTAACAGAGTTGTTAATTGGAATGCACTACCTGACTCTGTGGTTTCTTCCCAAAATCCCCAATGCTTTAACCAAAGACTATGTACTATTGACCTCACCCCATTCCTAAGAGGTCTGTGGGGCGTGCATAAGAGCACCAATGTGCCTACCGTTCCTGTCTTAATGTTCCCTTTGATTGTATCCAATTCATATAGTTATTTTATACTTATGCTTATATATATATGCTTATATAACATATAGTTATTTCTGCTTATGCTTATATATATTGTTGTGACAAATAAAATAAATTAAAAAAAAACTCTTTGCTAATCAATTAACAAATGTATGTAGGAAACATACCACTGTAGTAATGTGAGACTTTAACTACCCTGAGATCAACAGGGAGACAAACTCTGCAGTAAGTGGGAGATTGAACAGATTCCTAACCAACTTAGCTGACAACTTTGTCATTCAAAAGATAGAGGAGGGAACTAGGGGAAAAACTGCACTGGATCTAATTCTTACTAATAGAGAAGAAGTGATAGAGAGGTGAAGTTGCCAGAACCGTGGATGAGAGGGACTACGTCATATTGGAATTCAATATAATGCAAACACAAATAATAGAATACAGTCCAACCAGTGTCTTAAACTTTAAAAGAGCTGATTTTAACAAACTCAGAGAGAGCCTAAGCAAAATTTCATGGATGAAAAGCATAGGAAACACTGAAAAATATGATCATAAAAGCCCATTCCAACACAAATACCACTGTCAACTAGTGAACCTAAGAAAAGTAGGCACTCAGGAACTTTGAAATCCCAAAAGCAAAACTTTATTGGATACACCATTTCAATACTGAAGAATCAAAACCAACTCTGGTTTTTCTTGTGTAATGCAAGCATAGTTAAACACTAGCTTCTTTCTTCCCAATCCTTGGTTGGTCACATTGTCCAATTATGAATCGTCCTTTTGTTTTGAGAACAGTTCACTTTTCTGTCAGATACCTGCAATCAGTGACCTTGCTAGGTTCTTGACTTTCACGGTCTATACCTGGAGCATCTGTGTTACTTCCTCCTTTCCCTCCCCCCAGTTCTTTGTCAAGTTGAATAGCAATAAGACCTAAACATTTCAAAAGCAGTTCAACCTTGACCTGCCGACCCCCTGGGAAAAAGGGGAGATCTGAAAGATATCAAACATAAATTAATATCATCACTCATGTTCCTTGAGCCTTCATTCTCCCTCTGAGTTTTGTTGGGTGTTTTTCATGAAACTTTCCCACTAACTTCTCATCCTTCATATCCTGTTTTTTCACCCATTCTGCTTCTGACATCAGGTACCCCTTCCATTATACCGGGTATTACAATTTTCCCTTATAATACCTTGAATCTAGGATTGTTAATTTCATGGTGCTCCTCCCCTTCCACCCAAACAGGAGATGGTGGTTTCTGTTCAGCAGGTCTCAGATTTAACGGGTTTCAACAAACTACAGTGGAACACGAGGTGAATTTTCTTTAGTAATTTTGGCAATTTTAATTCCACTGTAAGCATATTAATGATATGTACAACTGTGAAAGGACCTATGTATTTAGGATCCAGTTTTTTACAGGATTGCCTTAGTTTCAAGTACTTTGTGGATAAATACACTCTATCCCCAATCTTAAACTCCCTCTGTGTGCCCCTCTTCCAATTTGCTTGCTTTTTCTGTGATTCTCCCCCCCACCTTTGGTAAAGCTTTCTGCACACTTCCCCAAGCTTCTCTTAAGTTGTCCATCCACTCCATTAGCATTACTGAGGAAGGGGGCTCCCTTGGAAATTCAACCCCTGCGGCCACTTTGAATGGGGTGAACCCAGTGCTGCTGTGAACTGAATTATTATAGGCTACCTCTGCAAATGGCAGAAGTTCCGTGCAATTCATTTGCTGATGGTTCACATAACAACATAAATATTGCTCAACTATTGCATTGGCCAGTTCTGCCACCCTGTTAGTGCTCAGATGGAACAGATAGGTTCCTTAGGAGGAACCTATCTGTTCTGACCCAGCCTTAGCAGAAACAAGAAACAGACACCTTCTTCCAAAAAATGGTCTGACAGCCTATGGGAAGAAGCTGTTTTTAAACCTGTTTGTCTGGCTGGCTATGCTTTTATGTCTTCTGCCTGATGGTAGAAGTGAAAAGAGACACTGGCCAGGATGTGAATCATCCCTAAGTATCTTCCTTACTCTGTTGAAACAACGAGACCTGGCAATGTCATCTAGTGGTGTTAGAGGGCAACCAATGGTTTCTTGTACTGAATTGATCACTCTCTGTAGTGCCTTCCTGTCCCCATCTGTTAGATCAGCATACCATACTGTTATACAGTATGTGAGGACACTATCTATCATAGACCGATAGAAACAAGTCATCAGCCATTGTTGCACCTGATTTTTCCACAGGACTCTAAGGAAATAAAGTCTCTGTTGAGCCTTACTAACCACCAGGGATGTGTTGCTTTTCCAGGTGTGATCTTGACTAATAAGCACTCCCAAGAATTTAAAAGAGGAAACCCTCTCCACACAGCCCCCCTTAATATAAAGTGGGGCAGATTCCTCTCTGTGCTTCTGGAAATCTAGCACCATCTCCTTTGCCTTGCCAGTATTTAGAGATAAGTTGTTTTTTGAACACCATATAGATACCTTCTGGACTTCTTCGTTGTATGCTGATGCGTCCTCTCCAGTTATAAGCCCCAACACTGTTGTGTCATCTGCAAACTTTATTATAGTGTTAGATGGATTCTGGGATATGCAGTCATATGTATACAGCGAGCACAGGAAGGGGCTGAGCACGCAGCCCTGAAGGGAGCCTATGCTGAGCTTCAGGGTGAAAGATGTTAGAGACCTAACTCTTACTATTTGTGGATGGTCTGTCAGGAAGTCTTTGACTCAGTCACAAATGAGGGGAGGAAAATTCAGGTCAGTCAGCTTTTCAATGAGAATGAATGGTAAGATGATATTAAAGGCAGAGCTGTAGTCTATAAAAAGCATTCTGACATAGTTCCCAGATTTCTTGAGGTGTCTCAATGCAGTATGTAAAGCAGTGCCGATGGTGTCTTCTGTTGACCTGTAGCTTCTATAAGCAATCTGGTGTTGATCAAAATTTATGGAAGACAGGACCCGAGGTGTTGTCGAACCAGTCTCTCAAAGCACTTCATCACTATGAACATCAGTGCAATGGGTCTATAGTCATTCAGGCTGTTTATGGCTGCTTTCTTCGGAACTGGAATGATAGTGGCTGCTTTCAAGCAAAATGGAACTCTAGCCAATTGCAGGGAGATGTTAAAAATCCTTGTCAGGACCCCTGTTAATTGGTCAACACAGGTTTTTACTACTTTCTCCTGCACTCCATCTGGACCTGCAGCTTTGTTGGCATTTACAGCTTTCAGCACAGCTCTCACTTGATGTTCATGCAGGGTGAGTGGCTGGGGTGGCTGGAGAGGACCTTTGAGCTAGAGCCACAGAGACAGGTCTTTTAACCTCAAAGCGAAAGAAGAAGCTATTTAGCTCCTCCACCAGTAGGGCATCAGCGTTGGCTGTTTTCATCATATTTCCCTTATTTTATTTATTTATTTATTTATTAAACTTATATACCGCACCATCTCCCATAGGACTCAGGGCGGTTCACAGGCATATTAAAACAATATAAAACAATATAATAAATAAACATTTAAAACCCAGATTAAAACTAAATATTATCAAAGCCTGATCACTAAAACAATAAGAACCAATAAAACCCCCATTAAAATTTGGTTAAAACATTTTGTTCTTAGGCTAGTCCCGCACGCTGAAATAATAGAGTCTTCAGTTCACGTCTGAAGGTCCGGAGGTCAGGGAGTTGTCGTAGTCCAGGAGGAAGCTCATTCCACAGGGCTGGTGCTGCCACAGAGAAGGCCCTCCCCCTGGGGGTCGCCAACCTGCATTGTTATAATTGGTTAGATGTTGCAACCCCTGCTCCACCTGTCTTGGGTTATTATCTGCCAGATGCTTCTCTGAGGCTTTTGCTGCCAGCTGTTTGGAGGCGATGATAGAGTTAACTATCTCCTCCCAGATGTCTTTGTACTGGGGCATCCAGGAGAGTGCATCTGCCAGAAAGTTTTTCCTTCCAGGCAAGTACTTAAGCATGAAGTTGAATCAGTTAAAGTATTGAACCCATTGCACTTGTTTCGGAGAAAGCTTCTTCAGGGTCATCAGTGACTGTAAATTCGTGTGGTCTGTCCATACTTCAAATGGAATCTTGCTTCCTTCTAAAAACTGTCTCCAGGTCAGTAGTGCCCATTGGACCATGTAAGCCTCCTTCTCCCACAATGCCCAACATCTTTCTGTGTCAGTGAGTTATGGGAGGGGTAGGCACATGGCTGCAGCTTTCCTTTGGTGTTCTTTTGAAGTGGGACAGCCCCCACTGCTGTGTTGCTAGTGTCAGCTTGCATGACAAATGGTTTGTCTGGGTTCAGGTGTTTAAGGATTGGACCGGCTGCAAATAACTGCTTGAGCTTTTCGAAGGCCACTTGGTACTCCACGGTCCAGTTCAGCAGCTGACTAGGCTTGGCCTTTACTCCCTTCTTCATCCATTTTTAGCAGTTCAGTGATCAGCAATTTGGGCAAATGATGGAATAAACTGCCAGGAGAAGTTCGCAGAGCCCAAGAAGCTTTGCAGCTGCTTTCTGTTGGGGGGGGAATCCCACTCCAGTATTGTTTTCACCTCCCCATGGTCCATTTCTACTCCCTCAATTGACACCTGGTAACCTAAGTAATACATGCTAGCTTCCAGGCTAGCATATTTCAATAGTTTGGCATAGAGTTTGGCATCTAGGAGTTTCCCCAGCACCTCCCATACTAATTTCACATGCTCTTCTGTCATTTTGGAATAGATGAGGATGTATACAAGGATCTCTTTGTATAAATGTTCAGATACCACCTCATTTAGCAATTGCATGAATACAGCTGGGGCTCCCTGCAGTCTGAGCAGGATCATTCGGAATTGGTAACATCCCAGGGGGCAATTGAAGGCCATTTCCCACTCATCTCCTTTTTTAATCCTTACTCGATAATATGCTTCCCTCAAGTCCAGCTTGGTGAATACCTTCCCTTTGAATAGGTCCCAGCATGTCCTTTATGAGGGGGAGGGGGTACATTTCTCGACACACACTCCATTAATTCCACAGAAATTTATGCATAGTCTCATGGACCTATCCTTCTTCTCCTTGAAAAGTATAGGGGCTGGAGGCTTCCGGTTGACGCTGCTGTGATACAGATGCAGGGAATGGGTCTCCATGTCCCCTGCACTGACTTCTCCTGTTTGTGGGCTCCAAGATGAGCCAAAGCCACCCTGAAGGGGTGCTGAAGCAAAGAGAGGCACCCCAAGAGGTCGAGGAAAGTCACAGCTTTCCTGTTGGCTCCAGGGTTCCATCTCCCTCTCAGCCATGGCCAGAAGAAAAGGCAGCCTAAAGATGGCCACCACAAAGCTGGGATGGCTGATGACTATCTAAGACTGGTGCTAAAGCGAAGTAGGTGAACAATGAGTGGAACTGAGGGAGAGGAATTTTCTTCTACCTTAAATTTAACCCTAAGGAACAATTCAAAATTATCTGCTCGAACTCAGCTGTTAAAACGGTGGCTAGACATTTGGAGAAACTACCAGACCACCAGATTGGAAATGAAGGGTGGAAGAGTGGAAATAATAAATTTTGAAATATACAGAAAATTGAACCCTTAAGCTGGGAAGTTATGGTACTGGGAATACATTTTAAAATGCTGGACTCATTTCTTTGCAAAATTTATTCTGCTTTTATAATTCTTTTACAACTAAAAGAGCACTGGAAATGTGGTTATATTGAAATCTAAGCTGAGAGTGCCACCTGCTGATGAAAGAAAAAACTACAAGTCTGGAAATGTCTATTACAAGCCTGGAAATAACTAAATGAAGTTGTGTGAAAATTTTTATTGGATTACTTCTAGTCATCCTATGACTATTGGATTATTGGAAACTCAAGTTTAACCTCTAGAACTACTTAAATAGAACTGATTGTTAATGGGACATAAAGAATTGGGACTAGTGCACTCCTTGAAAAATAACTTAAAGATTGAATAAATAGTTCTTGAATATTTATTTTAAGGATTTAAGGAGATTATGGGAAAAAATGGAAAATACTATACATGAGATGATGAATAAAGATCAAGACACCCAGGAAAAGGAGGAGTCAACAGAAGGAATGAAGAAGGAGGAAGACAAAGAGGAGGCAACAGTGGAAATAATAATGGTTGATGAATTAAACCAGGGGGAGAATATATTAGAGGAGAAAGCTAGGTTTGAAAGAAAGATAGGGGCCTGGGTAGAAATGTTAGAAATTGGGCAGTGGAAGAGGGTAGAGGTGGGAGGAATACCTAGATTAAACATCCAAGAAGTAGGTAAATATTTAAGAGAGGAATTTGGGAGGCAAGTAAAAAAAAAGCATAGAAATTAAAGTATTGAAGCGGACAAAGGATGATGGATAGATGATTTCTTTTTTATTTTTATATTGTCTTGATTTAATCGTCTTCTTTCCTATTTTTCATGTAAAGCATAGCAAATAAAGTACTGAAGCAGGCAAGAGATGTTGGATGATTTTTTTACCTTGATGAACGTATCTTTTCTTTTATGTACACTGAGAGCATATGCACCAAGACAAATTCCTTGTGTGTCCAATCACACTTGGCCAATAAAAAAAAATTCTATTCTAAAAATTCCTATTCTATTCTATTCTGTTGTTGTTCTGAATTACTTTTTCTTTTCTCTTGCACTCTTCTTCCGTTTCCTTTTTTCTTTTTTTAAGTAGGTGACATGATTAGAAGTTAGACAAGAAAGAAAGGAAAAGTTTCTTTTTTTTAAAAAAGTTTTTATTTTATTTCTTATAAACACATTGTAAATGTACATTCTCTTATTCATGGTTAATCACACATATACATATATTTTTTAAAGAAAGGAAAAAAAGAAAAAACTAATTTTTAATTTCATTCGGGGTTGCTCTTCTACCCTTTCTTTTCCCTTATTTTACAACAAACCTTATTTTCCTTCTTTCTTTCCCTTCCCTAGCTTCTTCTCTCCTCTTCTAATTTCTTCTTTCCTCTTCTCCTTCCACTTCCCTTCTTCTCCCCCATCTAACCTTTTCTCCTACTCTTTTCCCCTATCCTTTCTTCCTCTCCTTTTCCCTTTCTTCCATTCTTCTCTCTCCTTCTCCTCTCCTATCTTACCCTCTACTCCTCTCTCCTTTCTCCTTTGTTGTCCAATATTTCCCCTCTTGGTATCCGAGCAGCCCCAATTTTCTATCAATATTTACTTTCTTTTCAATTTCTTTTCAATTTTACCCATTACACATCTATCATCATAGTTGTACATTTATATAATAACATTCTTTCTTTCCCACCCATCCCCCTTTTCTATTTACACTGTTGTCATCTGGGTTTCTATTTCCTTTTGTCTTCTCTCTCATTTAACTTTACCTTGTCTGGTTTATTAATCTGTCATCTTTTATTCATATTTCTTTTCTAACCATACATAAAATCTTCCCCATGTCTTGAAATACACCAATTCCTCTTTATATTTTATTCTTAATGTTAATCTGTTCATTTCCGCACAATCTAAAATCTTCTTTATTACTTCACCCTCTGATGGGATTTTTTTCTACCTTTTAATTTTGCGCAAATACAATTCTTGCTACTATTATTATGTGTATGATTAAATAGTATCTTCTTTACTATATCTCGCTGCTAAAATACCCAATAAAAAAATCTTTGGTTTTAATTCTATATGCTGATGTAACATTTCCTCTAACCGTGTCTGTATTCTATAATTTTATAATAATAATATATAATATTATTAATATATAATATTATATTAATATAATATTAATAATATATAATTTATAATTATAAAAATAATTTTTTGCTTATGTACATGACCACCTCATATGATAGTATGATCCTGGCAAATGTGAACATTTCCAACATTTAGCTGATTTATCCTTAAACATTTTTGCTAACCTTTCTGGTGGCATGTGCCATCTATAAAACATTTTATGTATATTTTCTTTATATGCAGTTGCCATTGTTAATTTGTAATTTCTTTCATTTTAACCCTAGCTTTTTTACCTTCCCATATAAATTTGTTAATTCCCTTCTGCCATTCCTCAAGATTCTTATCTTTCTTAATTATTGGTATCATCTGAAAGAGGAATAAAAATCTAGGTAAAACATTCATTTTAATAGCAGCAATTCTCCCCAGCAAAGATAATTGCAATTTTTTCCAAACAATCAACTCCTTCTGAACTTTTTGCCATAAAACCTCATAGTTATTCTTATACAATTTCACATTTGACGACGTAATATAAACCCCTAAGTACTTAACCTTCTTTACAATTTCAAATCCTGTTACTTCCTCTAGTTTTTCTTTCTGTTGTCTGGCCATATTTTTTATTATCACTTTTGTCTTTTCTGATTTACCTTAAACCCTGAGACATTCCCATATTGATCAATTATTTCCAACAAAGATTTACTAGAATTTATAGGGTTTGTTAAAGTAATCACCAAATCATCTGCAAAAGCTCTTAACTTATATTCATACTGTCTAACTCTAATTCCTCTATCTCCTTTACTTCTCGTATTTTATCCAATAATGGTTCTAGAGTTAAAATAAACAATAATGGTGATAAAGGACATCCCTGTCTTGTTCCTTTCGCAATCTTAAAAGGTTCTGTTAAGCTACCATTGATTATAATCTGTGCTGTTTGCTCTCCATAAATTGCCTTAATTATTCTTACAAAACCATCTCCAAATTGCATCTTTTCTATTAATTTAAATAAAAATTCCCAATGCAATCGATCAAAAGCTTTCTCTGCATCGAGAAAAATAAATGCTGCTGGAATAAAAATTTTCTTTTCTAAGTACTCCAGTAAATTAACAATCTGCCTAACATTATTCCTCATCTGTCTCCCTTTTATAAATCCAGATTGATCATTATGAATTCTTCGCTGCAGAATCAACATTAATCTATTAGCTATTATTTTAACAAAAATCTTATAATCATTATTTAAAAGTGAGATTGGCCTATAATTCCCAGGTTTAGAACAATCCTGTTCCTCTTTTGGTATCAATGAAATAAAAGAGGTTCTCCATGAGGGGGGAATTCCCCCTCCTAGCTGTATCTGATTAAATAATTTCTTAAGTGGACCTAACATCTCATCCTGTAAATTCCTATAATAACTAACTGTGAGCCCATCCGTACCAGGAGTTTTTCCCATTTTTAATTGTTTAATTACCAAGATAATTTCTTCCGAGGTTATAGGCCGATTCAGTTCATCCGTTTGTTCTAAAGTTAAATTTTTAACCTTATATTCCTTCAAATAATTATCAATATCCCTATTCAATATATTATCTTTAAGATATAAATTTGTATAATATTCTAAAAAGCTTTTTAATTTTATCCTGTTGATATCTCTCTTTACCTTTATATTCTATTTTTCTATAGTACGTTGTTTTGTCTTTTCCTTAAAGTATATGCTAACCACCTACCAGGTCTATTTGCATTACAAAACTATTATGTTTGGCATATTGTATATTTGTTGCCACCTGATCAGCCATTATCATATTAAATTGATTCTGTAGTAACTTTATTGCATCTTTAAGTTTTTGATCATGTGGATTATGTATTAATAATTGTTGTTTCTTATAAATTTCCTCTTCTAAATACCTACGCTGTCTTTGTTGCTTATTTCTCTGTCTATTATTAAGATATATTAACACACCTCTCATAAAAGCTTTACTGGAGTCCCAAACCATTTCTATCGATGTTTCATTATTCAAATTATAATCAAAAAATTCTTTCATCTGCTTTTTACATTGATTTACATTATCCTGATATCTAAACAAATTTTCATTTAATCTCCAAGTTCTTCTACCCTCTTTTCCATATTGCAATTCCATCCAAACAGGACTATGATCAGACAAACATCTTGGAAATATCTTAGTTTTCTTCACCCTAAAAAGCAAATCATTAGAAATTAAAATAAAATCAATACGTGAGAAGGATTGATGCCTATCAGAGAAAAAAGTATAGTCTCTTTCCTCCAAATTCCGCAGTCTCCATACATCTCTTAACTCAAAATCTTCTATCATATCAAAAAGGATTTAGGCAGCTTTGCATGTGCAGGTATCTTCTTGGAAGAAATTCTCTTGTCCTTTCGTGTATCTATTACTCCATTCCAATCTCCCAATATAATACACGATTTATAATCCCATAGAATCAACTTATCATATAACATTCTATAAAATTTTTCTTGTTGCTGGTTGGGTGCATATATACCAAGCAAGAGAGTCCTTTTGTTTCTATTGTAAGTTCAATAGCAATATATCTTCCGTGAATATCTGCCTCTATTAACTTGGCTGGTATATCTTTTCTCAAATAAACCACTATGCCATGTTTTTCTCCAAAGCTGAAGCAACAAAATGTTTACCTAACTTTGAGTTTATTAGGTACTTTTGATCTGATAATTTAATATGCTTTCTTGTAAGCAAATAACATCATTTTAATTGTTTCAAATAATGAAATATTTTCTTCTCTTCTGAGCTGAGTTCAAACCATTGACATTCCAAGTCAAGATTTTATTTGCCATTACTGGGCTGCTGAAGCCTTTGAGCAATCAACTGAAGATCGTCCTCCGTATCTTGACGTGCTCCTCCCACCGCTTCTGTAGCAGAATCCTGAACTTTACTTTGAGTTTGTTGCTCCTTTTCTTTACGCTTAAGGGCTCCCCTCGTCAGTCTTTGTTCTTGTGGTTGTTCCTCTGATGGTAACATCACTGGAATCACCTCAGCTTCCACACCCATTTGAGTCTCTTGAATTCTTTTTTCTATTATTTCTATTTCAAATTTCAACACTGTAGAAAGAAAATCTTTGGCCTTAAGCACTGTGTCAATACGATGTCTCCTTCCTTGATAATACACTGTCAAGCCAACTGGAACCTCCCATCTAAATTGAATCTGGTATTTCTTAAGTTCTTGAGTGAAAAATGTAAAGTCCTTTCTATCCCTTAACATCTTGGGAGGAATCTCTTTCAAAACCTTCAACTCCTGTTCCCCTATTTTCAAGTTTTTCTGAAAAGCAACTTGCAAAATTTGATTCCTCACTGTTCTTTTCAAAAAATAAACCACAATGTCTCTAGGAAGTTTCTTTTGCCTAGCAATCCAAGAATTAACTCTATAAATTTTGTCAATTTGATAAGCAACCTCTTGTGGATCAAGTTCAATAAATTCAGCCAGAGCTTCTGATAAATTTTTTTTTAAATCTTCCCCTTTCTCCTCATTCAAACCTCTAATTCTCAGAGCTCCTTCCATCATTCTATACTGCATCACCACCACTTGATCTTCATTTTTATCCAATTTGATTTGCATTCCCCCCATTCTATTTTCTATTTGTTGATTTGACTGAACAATTTCTTGCACCTCCTCCTCCACTTCCTCCAGTCTTTTTGCCAAACCTTGAAAAGCCATCAAGATATCTTCTCTTATTTTTTTATTATTCTCTTTTATTTCTTCTCTTATTTTCTCATTATTATCCATAATCTCCTTAAACCTTTCTTCAGACACTTTCCCTTGCTCTTTAATCAGATCTTCTAAAGCTGGTTCAGAACCCCTTCTGCCCCCAGTCTTAGGTGGTTTAGTAGCCATTTCAGTTTTAAAATTCACAAAATATAAGTCTAGAAACTTCTCTTTTCCCCTTTAAGTATAGGAGAGCTCAGTTCACTTCATTAAAATCCACACATAACATTTCTTATCTTCTTAGTTGCACAGACTGTTTGAAATTCCATTCGTCACTTTCACTCCCGTTCAGGCGCCATCTTTAAGAGTCAATTAAAACAAAGGAAAAATTTTTTTCTCTTTTTTAGAAGGTAGAAGTCAGGAAATCAAAAATACTTGCAATCCAATAATTGTCCCCTGGCACTCATTCCGTCTGCTTAAAGAGATCCATAAAGATAAGACAATTAGCAGAGATGGACACTTTCTTCTTTTCCTGCTTTTGCAGGAGCGCACTGAAGTCGGAGCTTATGGCAGGAATATTTATGGGACCCATCGACCCTTCGAAGCTCTGCTTAATTAAAACAAAGCCTCTGGGGAGGTCTACCAACATTTCCTGCTGCTCTTATCTTCCCCTTTCATCCAGGGAAAAAGATTAAAGCCGGCTTTTCCTGGCTTTACGATGTTCAGTGCGGAGCCCCTTTAATTAGGGCTCAGCGAAGAGGTGGAGCCACCCGGAAGTCTTCGAGCTTAGGTAGTTTTGATCCTGGTAATATCTCAATTGCACAATCTGTGGGATGATGGGGAGGGAGCATGTTAGACTCCTTCTCAATGAACACTTCGACCAGGTCCCTGTAGTTGGTTGGGATGTCTGGCTTCCCAGAACTGGGTTCAACTAGGGCATTGACTGGCTCAGCCCTCCCTTCCCCTCTGGTTTGTGCCTGGGCTCTTCTGTTCAGTTTTCCTGCTAGCTCTAATCCTTTGGTCCCTGCCTTTAAGTGCCACTGGACACTTCCCCAATTCACCACAGGGTTCCATTTTTTCAACCATGATAACCCCAGTATCACTGTCTCTGCCATTTTTGGGGCTACCATGAATTGGATGGTTTCTTTGTGGCTTCCTGGTCTCATGGTCACTGACTGCATCAGGCACATAGCGGGCACCCCCTCATGATTGAGCTACCAGCTTGCTCAAACTTCAGCTGCCTCAGCTTTCTTACTCTGAGCCTAGTTTTTCTACCGTCTGCAAGCTGATCAAACATCGGGTGCAATCCAAGTCTATCAGGGCATTGAAATCTCCCTGGGTTTCTGAGTGGAGCATCATAATTTTCATTGAAAGGGGCAATGGCTCCACTTACCATTGGGTAATTTTCCCCTTCACTGTCACTCTCATAGAAGATCAGGTGGGGCTTGACAGGGGTTGGATTTTCCTTCCCTTTGCTGGAAGGAGGAGAGACCTCCACAACTGATATGCCACCTACATTTTCTCCTTCACCTTCTTCAGTGCCTTCTTGGTCTTCAGTTGGTGTGGGACTCTCTGGGATGTTAGCAATTGTGGTTCTGGGCAAGTCACGGTCCAATGGCCCTCTTTCCCACATCAGAAACAAGTTCCTTCTGGGTGTCTTGGGTTCTCCCTTGGGGCTAAGGCAGAGGCCCCCAGGATCCTCCATCACAGCAAGTGTCTCTCCTGGCTCTTGAGTCCAACATGCCACTTATATTCCACCAGGTCTAACTCCACAGCATTCACCTGTTGGAACCAGGCATGGAGCTCACCCAGGACTCCTCAGGGTATGCGGTTTTACTACAGCTCCTGACTCAACCCATCTCAGAATTGGTAGACCAGCAATTACTCTGGCCACCCTCTCAGCTTCCCTGCCAGGCTTCAAAATTCTTGGATGTATTTGGCCACTGGTTTAGTTCCTTGCCGGATAGTCTGAATCTCTGTTTCAGCTTGTGGCTCTGCAAAGGGTCCCCAAATAAAGCCCAGAGCTCCTCCATGAAGTTATCAATGTTCCTCAACTCTAGAGCTCCCTCATCATGGAGGAACAGCACCCAGTCTGCTGCTTCCCCCTCCAAGCTTGCAGTAATGGTGTTCATACATGCCATGTCATCCAGATAGTCGCCGCATACCAGTCCAAGTAGCTTCACAACTGATTTAGGAAGTAAGCTAACTTCTCCAGCTTCCTGTTGAAGGTCACCCTCAGGGGAGGGAGTTCTTGGTTGTCCCAGATCAGGATGTAGCCCAACAGCACTCCCTTCGCCTGTGGGAGGGAGATCACTTGGGAGATCACTTATGTCTGCTTCTCCTCCATAGCCTGAAGTACTGGGGGTTTCTCAGGACCCCATGAGGGAGGGATAGTTATTCCTTGGGGATTCACCATTCCCCAAGTCACTGATCCCATCATCCTGGGCTGGGACTGGGAAGGCAAGGGCCCTGTGGCAGCTTGGGCATAGCTAATCCCCATTTCTGGTCCCAGCATTGTTTGGTGCACTGATGCTGCTCCATCCCAATGAACCTCTTTCTCAGTTATTCCACTGAAATGCTACAGCATGCCATCAGGTTAAAAAAAGGAAAAAAACAGACACAGAGGAAAGTACAGACCAATCAGCCTAACATCAATACTTGGGAAGACACTGGAAAAATTAATCAAAAAACAGATCTGTGAACATCTAGAAACAAATAAAGTTATACTAGTAACTAAGCACAGGCTTGTTTTTTTTCTTGTTTTTTTTTCTTAATAATTTTTATTTCCATTTTCCAGCATCATATTTATGTACAAACTATTATCCATCATTAATCATTAATTTTTATTTATTACTGATTCAGGCCTGCCCGACTGCCACTTCCTTTCTTCACAACCTCCCTCTCTACCCTCTACTACTTTCCCATCCATCCTCATCTCCTTCGCTTTACTACTTCCTCTCTTCCTTCTCCACTCCTCCCTTCTTCCACCCTATCTAACCTTCTTATTCCCCTCCTCCTTCTCTACTCATTCCTACCTACTTTCTTCCCTCCTTCTACTCCTCTCTCTTTTTCTTTCTGAAATGGCAGTCAGGCAGCCCCAGTATCATTTTAAATTTTAATTTCATATCTTCAAACATTACTGTACATTAATAATCAATCCATGTATCATTTCCCCCCCTTTCCCCCCTCCCCCCTCCCCCCCGGACTTCCCAGAGCAAATACTGGATATTATGACCAACAATCACAAGCTAAAGTATACAAAATATACATAACTTCCCTCCTTCAAAAATTTAAAACTTTAAATCCCCTCACAATAAAAATAAAGAGATAGGAAAGAATAATAAAAAAGAAAAAAGAAAAAAAGCAGTACCAACTTCACATATTACTTCTTCTTACAATCCATTTTTAAAATTAATCCATCTTCTCCAATTCAAATTTTTTCCACTTGTATATTCCTTCAAATTTCATAAGTCCATTTATTAAATTACAGTCCATCTTCTCGAACTCAAATTTTCATCACTTATATATTTCTTCAATTGCCATAACATTTAATGTCCGTTCTTCTTACAATCCATTTTAAAAATTAGTCCATCTTCTAAAATTCAATTTTTTTCCCCCACTTGTATATTCCTTCAAATTTCATAAGTCCATTTCTTAAATTACAATCCAACTTCTCAAATTCAAATTCTCATCACTTATATATTTCAATTGTCATAACATTTAATATCCAATCTTCCAATACTACGCCATCAATCAAATATCAGTTCAAATAAGATCTCTCAAATACAATATTTCCAATTAAAACAAATAATCATTTAAACTACATACACAATATAACAGTAAGCAGTTAAAATCATTACATCCACAACATTATCTAAATTCATAAATTTTACTTTCCATCCTTCACAATTAAATAATATCATCCCATAGATTTATACCATACAAATAGCTAATAACAAAAGTCCTATAATTTATATCCTAAACAAATCAATTCCAAAAATTAACCATAATCATCATATTCACATCTTAAACATTCCTCCCCTCTCCTATTCTATTTTCCATCATTTCCAAACCAGTTAACTTAGCATCTAACAACAAACGATTCCCACTCTTTAAAACATTAAATTAAAAATGTCTTGCTTTCATAACTGAATTAAGAAAATACTTTCTGCCTCTAAAATTCACTGACAAACCCATTGGAACTTCCCATCTAAAATATATCTGATGTTTCTTAAATTCATCCACTAAAAAAGCAAATTCTCTTCTCTTTCTTAACATTTTAGGAGGAATTTCCTTCATCAATTTTATATCTTGTCCCAATATTTGAAATTTATTTTTATAAAAGGCTTGCAAAATTTCATACCTAATCTTTTTAGTTGTAAAATAAATAACCACATCCCTCAGTATTCTATTTTGTCTTGCCCACCAAGAATTAACACGATAAATTCTTTCAATATTAATCTCAAAGTCTTCTGGCTCCACACCCTTTATCTGAGCAAAGGCTTGCGTAAAAATCTCTTTTAAATTTTCTTTCCTATTTTGCTTCAACCCCCTCACCCTTATAGCATATTCCATCAATCTATATTGTAATATTACTCTTTCTTCATCTGCCCTATCTACCTTTGCCTGTATATCTTCCATCTTATTATCTAAGTTCCAATTGTTTTGATTTTTTTGAATTTCCTCTATTTTCCTTTGCAACTCTAAATTAGCTTTATTAATTTCTTCAAGATTATCTTCCATCTGAATACAAGAGCTTAATATTTGCGCAATTGCATCCTTTACCATTTTCATTTCCCTCTTCTGCTCTTCCACCACTTCCTTAAAATCCAACATCTCTTTCTCTATTTCATCAAATTTTTGATCTATTTCTAAAAAGCGACTCTCCAAAAACTCCTGTAAAGAATTTCTTAATTCCTTTTTAATTTCTTCTTTTAATTTTTGAATCTGAACTGAAGAAATTTCAAAATTTTTACTGACTTTTGGTACTATTTGCTTAAAAGCCATTTTTTTAAAATATAACCTAATAACAGACCAAAAAGAGTTTAAAAAAAAATTCAAAAAACTTTTCTTCTAAATCACTATAATCCCAAAGAAGAAGAAAAAATATAAATCATAAAATTCTCATTTCTTCCATTTAGTCAGTATCTTCCTGTATATCTTCTAGTTCCAGATTAGCTGTTAGTAAGCATTTCTTTAACTTTCGTTTCCAGTACACACATTCCACAAAACTCCATTTGCTTTCTTTTCTCCTATCTTCACAACAAATATATCCTCAGGGGCTTGCAGTCTTCTTACAAACAAATGCTAGAACTCCAGTTTCTGCTCCGTCCATGTTACAATCCATCATAAACAATTCCTGCCATGGATATTGGTCGCTACGTTTTTTCCCTGCCAAGGCAGGGCCCCCCCCAGTCCGGAGCTTTTCAGGCTATAGAAGGAGCTCTCCCCTCAAGCCTGTGGCTTTTTTGGGTGTCTCAACTTCAGCCTGAATGCTCATCTCTCTCTCTTTGCCAGAGGGAAGAGATTTTACAAGCTGTCGGACGTGATTTACGATGTCCTGACAGCCCTACAGACTACGAGGTTAGCAGCCTAAACAGGACTGCTTTTTCAACGAAGCGGAGCCAAGCCGGAAGTCTAAGCACAGGCTTGTTAAAAATAGATCATGACAAACCAATTTTATTTTATTCTTTGAAAAGTGACTAAATTAGTAGACCAATGAAATGCTGTGGACATAGTATATTTAGACTTCAGCAAGACATTTGACAAAATAGACTACAACCTACTTCTTGGTAAGTTAGAAAAGACAAGATCGCCACCAGATGGATTTGTAACTATCTGACAAACTGTAGTCAATAAGTAGTCCTTAATGACGCGGTGGCTAAGGGACTAGGATGTTGAGCATGTCAATCAAAATGTTGGCAGCTCAGCGGTTCAAATCCCTAGTGCTGCCATGTAACGGGGTGAGCTCCTGTTACTTGTCCCAGCTTCTGCCAACCTAGCAGTTTTGAAAGCACGTAAAAATGCAGGTAGAAAAAATAGGGATCACCTTAGGTGGGAAGGTAACAGTGTTCCATGTGACTTTGGCATTGAGTCATGCCGGCCACATGACCACGGAGACGTCTTCGGACAGCGCTGGCTCTTCGGCTTTGAAACAGAGATGAGCACTGCCCCCTAGAGTCGGCAATGACTAGCACATATGTGCAAGGGGAACCTTTACCTTTACCTTTAATAGTACTACATCTACATGTATGGAAGTAAATAGTGGGATACCACAAGGCTTTATCTTAGGTCCAGTACTCTTCAATACCTTCATCAATGACTTAGATGAGGGAATAGAAGAGGAACTCATCAAACTTGTAGATGACCTTAAGCTGGCAGGAATAGCCAACACCCCAGAAGATAAACTCGGGATCCAAAAAGATCTTGACAGACCTGAACTATGGGCCCTATCCAACAAAATGGAATTTAATGTGGAGAAAAGCAAGATTTTACACCTGGGCAGGAAAAACCAAAACTACAAGTACAGATTAGACAAAACCTGGCTCAAAGACAGTAACTGTGAGAAGGTTGGACAAAACCTTCTCTAGTGGACTATCTTAAACATGAGCCAGCAGTGTTGGCAGCTGCCAAAAAAAGCTAATACAATCCTTGGTTGTTTAAACAGAGGCATTGAATATAAACCACATGAAGTATTAGTAGCACTTTATAAAGCCTTAGTAAGACCACACTTGGAATATTGCATCCAGTTTTGGTTACGTTACAAAAAAGATGTTGAGACTTTGGAAAGAGTGCAAAGAGCAACTAAGACTAATATGCTTCTATTAAAAGCATAGAAACTAGAACATATGAAGAATGGTTGCAGGCTAGTCTAGAGAAAAAAAGGACTGGAGGAACATGATAGCAGTATTCTGATATTTGAGAGGCTGCCACAAAGAGGAGGGGGGCAATTTATTTCCCAAAGCACCAGAGTGAAGGGCAAGAAACAATGGATGGAAGCTAATCAAGGAGAGAAGCAACCTGGAAATAAGGAGAAATTTCCTAACAGTGAAGACAATTAACCAGGGGAACAGCTTGCCTTCAGAAGCTGTGTACTTCATCACTGGAGTTTTTAAGAAGAGACTGGACAGTCACTTGTCTGAAATGGCATACCTACCTGAAATGGTACACCTTCACAGTCCTTTCCAGCTCTATTCTGATTGTCCCTTAGTTCTTTCCTAAAATGGCTAGTCTTCTCTCCTTAAAAAGCCAACTTGCATCTCATAATTGCATAATTTTGCAATTAAGGCTGCATAATTATTACCCAGATGTAGACAATGAGGGAGATGATTTTGAAGGATTTAGGCAAGAAGAAATATATCAGGAAAAAGGGCCGGAACATTCCTTAAGTCCTGGGGAAAAAGATAGTTTGGAGAAGACTAAGGTGCTCTATCCTGATTCACTGGGCTATAAGAAGGAGAGGAGGTAAATCAAGGTTGCAAGATTCTGTTATTAGAGCCAATCTCAATAAAATATAATTTCAGTCTTCTAGTGGAGTCTGTTTCCAGATTTGGTCTACCTCAAAGGGCTGAGCCCAAACAACCATTCTATTTTGTTGTGCTGCATTAAGACTTATAAAAACTCAACTTCAAGATGAAAGTGATTATCAAGTTCTATTTCAGTCTGGATTTAGACCTAATATGATGAAAATGATTTTGTTTGATGTATCAGACGAACTGGAAGAGTTGCACAAGGTATATCCAAACTGTTTTTGTAGATTCCTCACTGTTTTTCAGTATGTAGTAATATTCTTCTCAGCTGTTTGGCTTGTTTAAAGTAATAAAAAGCATCAAGCTCTTGATTACTTTATAACTCATATCTAATTTTATAATCTGTTTTTATTATATTGTGAAAATGTTATGGTGGTTGTTCTGAACTGGAATATGAATTAGGAGCTAATTAATAAGAGTGAACAAACTGGATAAATGGTATTTTTACTTAGAAATTCTATCACTCCAGGGTAGCATGCTTAAATGTGATATCCTATTTAACTCCAAGGTAACAGAATGCAGGTTTTAAACACCAAGGGAAGAGCTGTTTATTTTCTGCAACTAATTTAAAAATGCTTGAGATGCATGCAACTCCAAAGACAATTGTTGAGCATACTGGTATAAAATTATACTGTATGTGTAGTGGGGGGAAGGATGGGGGAGAGAGGAGTACAGCACAGTCGGGATTTGTGCCATAAATTAACATTGATTTTGAAGATACTCTAGCATTCAAATAATGTAAAATTGGGAATGTTCTGAGATTCAGGATTTGTGAAAACTGATGCCGAGTCAAATATGGTTTATATATATATTTATATATATATTAAATATAGGATGGCTGAATTTTTGTGATGAAATCTCGCATTCCATAATGTTGATAATGATAGAGAAGCTGCCCTGCAATTTAACTGCAAAGAGTAGACATAAAATTCAGAAACAGAAAAGTCTTCAGTGGCACTTGTGAATTCACTTCCTTGAATGTGTCAAAAAGAAATTCAACCTACAAAGTTCTGTGATAGAGCGATGTAGAACTTATTGACTGTACATAAAATGTTTCCAAATCAGTGTCCAAATCAGATGTTAATGACAATATCTGCTAATTAAATGGATAAATGGAGGGCCCAGTTGATGGTTGCAGTGAATTAGTTCACTGTCAACTCCCCATCTCCGCTACCAGATTGCTCGAACCAGGGAGAACCGGTAGCAATCCACCACTGGTTCAGAGACAGCAATCTATATTTATAAGTTTTGAACAGAGTCTTCTTTAGTACTTGACTAAAAATTTTGGCAACCATGACATAAAGTAGCCTCTTTCTCACTGTCTGGAAATCTATTCTTCTGGGAAGTGTAGCAAGCTTTATCTGAAATATATTAAAAATATTCATAAACAATTAGTTTTTCTGTTTACAAAATAGAAGATTTACCTATAAGAAAGCCTCTGTTTCATTGACTTAACAGAAATATATATATGAATTTAATGCACATTACATTTGAGAAATTTCATAGAATTTATAGTGATAGAAAATAAGGAAAAGGGAGAATTTTCTACCTAACAGTCATGAGATACTGTAAATCAGAATAATTTAACACCACAAATTAGTCATATATTCTCTATCTCGTTAAAATTCAGCACTGACATTTGCCAATTTTAAGATATTTCAGCACTTTTGAACAATGTGATGAATCTTATCTCATAGATAATATGATTCCTTTTAAATTCAATTTTCTTTTCTGTTGGCTGAAATAAACAAATGGTGAAAAAAATATTCTTTGTAATTTGGTCTGAATTTGCATTAATAATTCATTTGTTTAAGTATTAAGGATAAATGATTAAATGATGGCCATTTCTGTCATTCTTGCAGAATGACATAAGTAAGAGGCAGCCAAGAATATCAAAGATTCAAAATCCAAACAGGCCGTGGCTGATTGTTCTGCAAAAGCAATGGTCTTGTGGGAAGCAGTTCCAACATTTTCTGCAGGGTCTGAGAGGAAAAACACAGATACCTTTCTTCTATATCTATGGAATTCCCTTTGGATGACTTTTGGTGCCAGATTTTAAAAATGGGATGAAATTCAGTGAAGCAAACAGGCCAACCATCTTGCCTGCACCCTGCCATTTAGCCCAAACACCTAGAATTACGAAGAAATAATCACAAGTCTCATGGCAACAGGGAAGCATAAAACTCCAGAATGCTATAAAACTCCAGTGGCTACTTTCACAACTAGTTAAAATGAGAACATTACAGGTAAATCATAACTCAGGCCAAAGGCAGAGCCAGGAAAGTTGCTACTTGTACATGTCTGAGGTGATAAAAAGGTGACTTATTACATTATTTACACCACCTTGTAAAGGCAAGCCTCCGGTTGCCAGGTGGGCAGGCAAGAGCAGGGCTCTGCTACAGAGACACTGCACAGCAAGGCAGGGAAAGGGTTAAGATGAGCAAGGGTGGTGGTGGTGGAAAAGGTTCATCTCTTTGGGAATGAAATCCAGGTGGCCTGATGTGTGAACAGACGAAAGATAAAAATCACAGAGGAAATGGCTCTGTCTGAGCCCCCAGCATGACGCCTTATGCTGACCCTCCAACCTAAACCTCATCAGTCAGCTTGTCCTTCCTGTGACTTTTCACCTTGTGCTCTGCCGATCCAAGGAGCCCATGTCGGCTGTGGGAGAAAAGTTCCCCCTTCTCCTTTCCATGCCTAAGAAAGAGGCATGACGTTCTTCCATTTATATATTTATTGCTGGAAGACGACATTTCAAGCCTGAGTGTTTTAACAGACCCTTGAACGGTGTTTCTGTGGGCAAGCAGAACACTCCCTGAGCTAAGAAAAAATGTAGCAAAGAACAGGGCAGGCTGTGGGGGCAAGACCCCAAGGGAAAGCACAGTTCATTCCCTTTGTCCGTTGCTTGCTCGGCATATGGGCTATCTGGCAGGTTCCAATCATATTTGTTCTGGAACATTTTATTCAATTTTTTTCCCTTTCAGAAGTATTACTTAAAGGGACTGAGCAAATATGCATAATATTTGAATTTTATTTATCCAAGTGGAAAAAAATGGGGAAAGTATCACTGAGGGTGTTCCAAAAATGTGTGTGAATGTGTCTGTGTGCCCCCAACAGAACAGTTTTTCAATGTATGCTTCTGTTAGTTGCAGACATGACAGTGCAGCCAAAGAGATTTCTTTGTGTGAAAAAAGTATCCCCAAATATATACCCCATTTAAGTAAGAAAATAACTATAGAGGAATGCATTCCCAGAGTCTTTTAAGGGTGCAAAATGCCCAACTACACTTTTGATTGTTAAGGACAGGAGGAAGCATCTGTGTGTGTTGCGTACATCCTATCATGAAGTTACTGAAATGGTTAATTTTTCAAAAAAAGATAGGACCATGTAAATGGAGAGGAGGAAGCATCTAGAATGGTGGCATTTCTGCTCACTCAAAATATTGGCAACTGGAAACTGAAATTGAAGCCCGTAATTTCCCAGAATGGATTATCATCACTTCCTCCAAAAGACCCTACAGAGCTCTGTGATTCCATATACCAGGTGCTCAAGACCTGAGCTAAATTACTTCTTTCTTAGCTGCAACCCTGGCTTTTTTTATTGCAATACTGTAGATTTTATTTTTGCTTTGAATGCAGTGTAGTGGCTGGATACCTTTTCTTTAGTTGTAGCAATTCTTACCTTATTTAACCCTCTAGTTCTTGAACTTCAAAGTTTTAAGTGGAATAATTTCTGTCTGGCACTTTTTTTAGTTCTTCCTTTAAGGAATGGGTGTTTTTTTGCCAAACTGAATGCACACAACATGAAGTAATGTGGCCTATTGTGTGTCAGTACATGCATGCATCAGTGGTGGGTTGCTACTGGTTCACCCCAGTTCGGGTGAACCGCTAGCAGCGATGGTGGGAGGCTCCACCCACCCACCTGGACATCATCAAATATGCTCAGAAGTGGCATGCGCACACCCTGTAGCAAAGGTAAGTGAAACCCACCACTGGCGTGCATGGGTGCTATTTTCTGTGCAGAATAGAATGAGGAAATGTTAATTTCTCTTGAAGCTGCAGTAGTTTGAATATTTTTCAAGGTGATATTTTAGAAAAAGTTGGGGGCTTTATACACATAATTGTGTGATATAAGATCTTGCATTTTCCAAAGTATTCTTCCACCCAAGTATATAATCCCAAAGTTGTTTTTCAGGAGATTATTTTTAATGAGAAGTTTGACTGGTATGAGTTTCAGCTTTTCAGAGCAAGGGGCTACCTATGTGGATTTCTACAAGATTGTGACAACAGTGATTCTGTGAGCAGATGTAAATATACTGTACGTGCAGTCACAACCAATCCCTTCTGCTGCCTTTGGCAAGCTGTGTTGATTCTCAGTAATAACATTTTAAATATGAGAAATGATAGAGCCCTTTAAGTTAATTTGCACAAAGGCATGATCATTTTGAATGTCAGCCAAAGTGCAAAAGGTCTGTCTAGAATTCTTGGGTGCAGATATCTAGTCTAGAAAGAGAAGAGGTTGAATGCAGTGCTTCAAATGTGGTGTCAGTGGTGAAAAGCAGCTACTTTTTCCAAAATCCTGAATAAAAGGTTTCTATTAATGCTGCTCAAATATTTCTTCTGTTTTAATTTTGTAGTGTGATTGTTTTATTATTATTTTCTTTTTATAGTTTACTATTGCGCAGCACAGAAATAGGTACAGGGCTATGAAATTTAGTAGAACCACTCCATTTAAAAACCTACCACATTTGAGGAAATAGGGCAAAAAGTAGGTGTGAGCTTTAAACCTTTAGAATAGAATAGAATAGAATAGAATAGAATAGAATAGAATAGAATAGAATAGAATAGAATAGAATAGAATAGAATAGAATTTTATTGGCCAAGTGTAATTGGACACACAAGGAATTTGTCTTGGTGCATATGCTCTTAGTGTACATAAAAGAAAAGATACCTTTATCAAGGTACAACACTTACAATACTTAATGATAGTTATAGGGTACAAATTTAACAGTTAATGATACGACACTTAATGATAGTCATAGGCTACAAATAAGCAATCAGGAAACAATCAATATCAATATAAATCATAAGGATACCAGCAACAAAGTTACAGTCACAAGTGGAAGGAGATGGGTGATGGGAATGATGAGAAGATTAATAGTAGTGCAGATTTAGTAAATAGTTTGACAGTGTTGAGGGAATTATTTGTTTAGCAGAGTGATGGCATTTGGGAAAAAACTGTTCTTGTGTCTAGTTGTTCTGGTGTGCAGTGCTCTATAGCGTCGTTTTGAGGGTAGGGGTTGGAACAGTTTATGTCCAGGATGTGAGGGATCTGTAAATATTTTCACAGCCCTTTTTTTGAATTGTGCAGTATACAGGTCCTCAATGGAAGGCAGGTTGGTAGCAATTATTTTTTCTGCAGTTCTAATTATCCTCTGAAGTCTGTGTCTTTCTTGTTGGGTTGCAGAACCAAACCGGACAGTGACAGAGGTGCAGATGACAGACTCAGTAATTGCTCTGTAGAACTGGATCAGCAGCTCTTTGGGCAGTTTGAGCTTTCTGAGTTGGTGCAGAAAGAATATTCTTTCTTGTCCCTTTTTGATGACGTTTTTTATGTTAGCTGTCCATTTCAGATCCTATGCAATAGTAGAACCTAGAAATTTGAAAGTTTCTACTGTAGATACTGTGTTGTCTAGTATTGTGAGAAGTGGAAGTATGGAAGGGTTTCTCCTAAAGTCTGGTATACAGAGAGAAGTGGGGAGAGCACATAGCCTTGGGGGGCCCCTGTGCTAATTGTACAGGTATCTGATGTGGTTCTGCTTAGCTTCACCTGTTGCTTCCTGTTTGTTAGGAAGCTTGTGATCTACTTAAAAGTCTGTTCAGGTACCTGTAGCTGGTTTAGCTTAGCTTAGAGTGTCTGGAATGATGGTATTGAATGCTGAACTAAAGTCTACAAAGAGGACCCTTGCGTAGGTCTTTGGAGATTCAAGATGTTGTAGGATGTAGTGCAGAGCCATATTAACAGCATCATCTGTTCATCTATTTGTTCAGTATGCAAATTGCAAGGGGTCTAACAGCGGATCCGTGATGGTTTTCAAGTGGGACAGCACTAGCCTTTCAAAAGTTTTCATGACTACAGATGTTAGAGCAGCTGGTCTATAGTCATTCAGTTCCCTGATGGTGGGCTTCTTCGGCACTGGGATGATAGTAGAGTGTTTGAAGCAAGAAGGAACATAGCACATCTCTAGTGATTTATTGAAGATATGGATGAAGATGGGGGCCAATTGGTTAGCACAGACTTTTAAGCAAGAAGGAGTTATCTTGTCTGGGCCTGGAGCTTTTGTCTGTGAAATAGGTCTTGCACTTCCTTTTCTGTGATCACTAGGGGTTGTGAACCCAATGGGATGGGGTCAGTTGTAGGAGGCTTGGCTGTTGTTGGTGTGTCTGAGATGGAGGTTGTGGAGATAGGTAGCTATCTCCAAACCTGCAGTAAAATACGTTCAGGTCATATGCCAGTTGTTGATTTCCTTCAGCCTGGGAAGGAGGTTTACCGTAGCCAGTGATATTATAAATCTTTCAGACCATATTTTCCTAAACATGGGCCATTTCTAGTTTTATTAATACACTGATCAGTGTGGTAAGGTTACTTCTGTCCAGAAACAGCTGTAGCTGAAGGCTAGTTAGAACTAAATAGTAATAGCAATAGCAATAGCAATAGCACTTAGACATATATACGGCTTCACAGTGCTTTACAGCCCTCTCTAAGCAATTTACAGAGTCAGCATATTGCCCCCAACAATCTGGGTCCTCATTTTACCAACCCTGGAAGGATGGAAGGCAGAGTCAACCTTGAGCCTATCAGGATCGAACTCCTGGCAGTGGGCAGAATTAGCCTGCAAAACTGCTCAATGATACTTTCCCCACTTTTTCCCAGTTGGATAAATAATGATGAGAATAGATTCTCCTCATTAAAATTTATGCCGGCCTTGATAGAGATGAGTGTAGAAATACTCCAAAGTATTCATTTGCTCTTTCAAGGGGAGAACAATCCTGCTCAAACCTCATTAAACCTGAATAAGAAAACTGCCAAGCTGCCATATTTCTAGCTTCTTAGAATTCAGCTTATTGACCCTTATCAAGTCCACCCTATCCAGAGAAAAGTCTAAAGCCTGTACAATTAACCCTGCTTACATGATTGAGGGAAATAGAGTAGAAGTAGATTTCCAGCCCTATGATTCTATGTTCTAAATAACTCAAGACAGCAAAGACACACAATACTCCTTCTTCCTCCTATTTTCCCAACAATAACAACTCTGTGAGGTGAGTTGGGCTGAGAGAGAATGATTGGCCCAAAGTCATCCTATGATGCATTGTTGCACTGTTTCAAGATGACAAACAGATAAACTGATACAAGAGTTTTAGCAGTATATAGATATCAAGGTACAGATGAAATTTTACATCATGTTGGTTTCTTGTAGTTGTTGAATAGCCCTGGAGTAAGGCCAGAACCTGGGAAATTTGACTTAATTTCAATGAGTTATTTGATATTATCTTTAAAATGAAGTTGCAATTAGAAGCCCGACCCTTGTTTTCAACTCACAACCCACACTTCAGCATACAGTAATATTGTGATCAACAGTCTCAGAAGTTGCTGGACTTCCGGCTGGCAATGCAGGCTTCGTGGATATTCCTTTGGGATTGTCTGCCCTGGGTTTCATCAAACCGTCCCTGACAGTGTAAATGGGCTGTCAAACGGTTTGGAATTCTCTCCCCCAGGAGAAGGGGGAGAGAAGAGTGGTCAGGTTTGGGTAGAGCTCCCCGGGAGCCCTGGAATTTAACCAGGGGAAAAAAGGGTGAGAGCTCCCCTTCAGCCTGACGAAGCTCCGTGCCCAGGGTGCTTCTGTTTATACAGAACGAGAAGCCGCGACCATCTCTGTGCTGAGATTTATTTTTAAAGAGAACTCAACACAGACAGAACAAAGCAGGAGGACTAGCAAGAATTTGCAAGTAATAAATCTTAACTTCGGCTCTTAAATAGCTTTCCTTTGAACTAACTTTCAACCTGAGTGGATTTAAAATGGCGTTTGCAATATACAAAGGAAAGTGAAAAGGATAAAGGATTTTTTATTAATTTTAATTTCAAGAAATAACATTTAAAAGAAGATGGCAATTAAGCAATTAAAAACAACTGCTTTTAAAAGTGTTGGAGTGTGCTGGCATTTGCTTGTAAGAAGATTTTAGCAAATGGCGTTTTGTGTATTGAAAGTGAAAGCTAAGGAAATGCTTATTATAACTGCTGGCGTGGAACCTATAAGAAGAACATAATAAGCTACTTTTTTAAATGGAATGAATAAGAATTGTTAATGATTTTTTTTCTTTTTACCTTTTTCTTTATCATAATGTTTAAGAAGAAAAGTTTATTGATATTTTTTTCTCTTTTTGGTAGATTTTACAGTTTAAAAATGGCTCTTAAGCAAACAGAACTAACTACTAAAATCTTGGAAACTTCTTCAGTTCAAATATGGAAAAAAAAATTTTTATAGGAACTTTTGGAGGCTTATCTTTTCTTAATAAGTTTTTAAACAAGAGATTTTTACACCAATATATTAAAGATTGGAAATTCTTTATTGTTAGATGTTAAGCTGATTGGTGAGTAGATGGTGGAAAATGTGTAAGATAGAAGACAAGGGGAAGGAGAATGCTTAAGATGTGATTTTGATGGGGTTTTTTTTAAATATATATATAAATTTTTATAACTGATCTATTTTGGGTATAAGGTGTTACTATTTGATATATGTGAGGTATAATTTATTTATTTATTTATTTATTTGCATTTATATCCCGCCCTTCTCCGAAGACTTAGGGCGGCTTACACTATGTCAGGCAATAGTCTTCATCCATTTGTATACTATATACAAAGTCAACTTATTGCCCCCCAACAATCTGGGTCCTCATTTTACCTACCTTATAAAGGATGGAAGGCTGAGTCAACCTTGGGCCTGGTGGGACTTGAACCTGCAATATTGCAGGCAGTTGCTGTTAATAACAGGCTGCATTAGCCTGTTGAGCCACCAGAGGCCCTATAAAGGAATGGGAAGATGGAATACTGTTTAATTTTGGAGGACAGATAGAAAAATTTATGAATTTGGATTATGGATGTAATGTTGGTATTTGGTTAAATAGAATTTAATTGTTATAATTGATATATTTTGGATATAAGTTATAGGTATAATTTTAATAATGTTATTTGACATATGTAAGGTAAATTGAAGAAATATTAATATTAGCAATGTTATTTGATTTATGTATGTGATATTAAAGATATGAGAAGATAGAATATTGTTTATTTTTGGGGATTGGATAAAAATTTAAGAATTTAAGTTGGAAATATGAATTATATTTGGGAGACTGTTTAAGGAAGAAAGGTATATTATAAAAGAATTTCTGATGAATACTGGAAGATGGAATATCGTCTTGGTTTTGATCGATGAAGACACTATAAGATTCTGAAGACTTCAGGAGTGGAATGGATTGATATATATTTGGTCTTAATTGACGAAGATTGGATATTAAAAACTATGTATTTTATTTATGAACTGGAAATACTAATTTAATTGGAAGATTCTGAAGATTTTAGGAGTGGAATGGACTGATATATAATGGACTGGAAGAAGAATGTATTTTTTTTGTTTCTGGAAGGGGAGTTAAGGTCTTAGAGAGAGGAGTGACTATGGATTATGACTTACGTTGTATTTTAATTTATGATTTTTAATTTTATACCCTGTACTTTGTTCTGGGAAGTCTCATGGGGTGGGAGGGGGGAGGGAGGGGAAGGGGGGAGAGGCGGGGAGATGAAGGATCAATGTAAAGGAATGATTGAAGTATGTAATTAAGAAATAGAAATAATTTGAAATGAAATCGGGGCTGCTCAGCTGCCATTTTAGAAGGGAATGGAAAGGGAGAGGAGAGAGTGAAGGAAGAAAGTAGGTAGGAAAGAGAGGTAGAAGAGGGGGAAAGGAGAGGAAGAAGAAAGGGGAAAGAGAGAGAGTTAGAAAGGGTGGAAGAGAAGAGTGGGGAAGGAGGTGAGGAAGTAGAAAAGTGAAGGAGAGGAAGGATGAAGAAAGTAGAAGAAAGTAGAGAAGGGAGGAGGAAAGGTTGTGTTAAGGAAGGAAGTGGTAGCTGGGCAGGCCCGAATAAGTAATGAATGAAAGTTAATGATTAATGTTGAATAAGAGATTGTATATTGAATAGGTTGTTGGAAAATGGAAATAAAACTTTTTTATTTAAAAAAAAAAACAGTCTCAGAAGTTGCTGAAACAATGAACCAGCAACAAAGAATAAACAACTGCTGTCCATATGAAGGTTATTCAGCAAAGTGACCAAACATGATTCAGTCATGTAGAGAACTGAACCTCAAATGAAAAGAATGGAGTTAGCCCAAGATGTATAGATACCATTTCTTAAGCATTAATATTCCTCTAATATACCCCAGAAAAAGAAAAAGTTTACTGTAATATGCAACATTTCAACAAGCCTTTGCACGTAGTAATTAAATCATAAGTACACTCCAGTTCTAAATGTTATAATATAAAATACTTTAATTACATTAAAGGAGACCACCCAGGGTACCCTGTCCCTGTCTTCAGCCCTGCTTCTCACTTTGAGTACAGCTGATGTTCAGGCCTGGCAATCTGACACTGACTGTCCTGCACTGACTGCAGGCCAGGGGTGGGTTCTACTTACCTTTTCTACCATTTTGCAATGGAAGCACACTCATGCACTCTCATGCAGAAGCTTCTGTGCATGTGCAGATCATCCATGATGACGTCTGGGCAGGTGGGTGGAATCTCCTTCTGCTTTTACTACAGGTTCGCAAGAACTGGACCGAACCAGGAGCAACCCACCACTGCTGCAGGCCATACAAACACAGGCAAATTCATGCAATATGCCAGATTTGGCTCATGGGCTATATCCATATACCCACATCCGCACATTTCGAAAGCTGAAATAGGTCTCACAAAACTGAACAGACAATTCACCAGATTTCTTATTTGGATGTGAATTAGTTATAGATATAGAACAATGCAGGGAAATAATGAACAGCAATTTGTTGTCCAGTTTATTTTGCCAGTAAATCACAACTCACTGCATCCGTGATGTTTTATATCAACCAGGTTTTGTTTTGTTCAAGAGGGCACATTGGATTGGATCAACCCATCTGGGTTGTCCTATAATTTTCTAATACGTACTAAAGAGCCAATGTGGGCACCAAGATGTACCTGCAGATATAAAGAAGATAGAAGAGACTGGTACAATGGTTTGCAACATTCTAGGGTTTTTTACTCCTTTTTTTAACAAGAGAGGTGCTTTTAAAAAAATAAGATGAAGCAAGGAGATTGGTGGGTACCAGAGGGCTATAGTCTCTTATTTTTATTTTTATAATATAATATAATATAATTTTATTTTTATAATATAATATAATATAATATAATATAATATAATATAATATAATATAATATAATATAATATAATATAATATAATATAATATAATATAATATAATATAATATAATATAATATAATATAATATAATATAATATAATATAATATTTATTTATTTATTTATTGAATTTTTATACCGCCCTTCTCCCGAAGGACTCAGGGCGGTGTACAGCCGGAGATAAAATACAAAGTATATACAATTAAAAACAGATTCAAACCTAGCAAAATTACAAAACGGCTAATGATTAAAATTAAATTTAAAATATTTAAAAATATTAATAAAACCCCAATTTAAAATCAAAATTATTATGCCAGTCCCGCTTGAATAAATAAGTATGTTTTTAGCTCACGACGGAAGGTCCGAAGATCAGGCACTTGACGTAGGCCAGGGGGGAGTTCATTCCAGAGCGTCGATGCTCCCACAGAGAAGGCCCTACCCCTGGGGGCCGCCAGCCGACACTGTTTGGCGGACGGCACCCTGAGGAGACCCTCTCTATGAGAGCGTACGGGTCGGTGGGAGGCATAGGGTAGCAGCAGGCGGTCTCGTAAGTACCCGGGTCCTAAGCCATGGAGCGCTTTAAAGGTGGTAACCAAAATCTTGAAGCGCACCCGAAAGACCACAGGAAGCCAGTGCAGACTACGGAGCAGTGGTGTTACGTGGGAGCCACGAGCGGCTCCCGTTACTACTCGCGCAGCCGTATTCTGGACTAACTGCAGCCTCCAGGTGCACCTCAAGGGCAGCCCCATGTAGAGAGCATTGCAGTAATCCAACCGAGACGTAACCAGAGCATGAGTGACTGTGCATAAGGCATTCCGGTCAAGGAAGGGACGCAACTGGCGGACCAAGCGGACTTGGTAAAAAGCCCTCCTGGAGACGGCCGCCAGATGTTCATCAAAGGATAGCCGTCCATCCAGGAGGATGCCCAAGTTGCGAACCACTTCCTTTGGGGCCACTAACTTGCCCCCAACAGTCAGCTGCGGATGCAGCTGACTGTACCGGGGTGCCGGCATCCACAGCCACTCCGTCTTGGAGGGATTGAGCTTGAGTCTGTTTCTCCCCATCCAGACCCGTACAGCTTCCAGGCACTGGGACAGCACTTCGACCGCTTCGTTGGGGTGGTCCGGGGTGGAAAAGTACAGCTGAGTATCATCAGCGTACAGATGATAACTCACCCCGAAACCACTGATGACCTCACCCAGCGGCTTCATATAGATGTTGAACAGGGTAGGCGAGAGGATCGACCCCTGAGGCACCCCACAAGTGAGGCGCCTCGCGGACGACCTCTGCCCCCCTGTCAACACCGTCTGCGACCGGTCGGAGAGATAGGAGGAGAACCACCGATAAACGGTGCCTCTCACTCCCAATCCCTCCAACCGGCGCAGCAAGATACCATGGTCGATGGTATCAAAAGCCGCTGAGAGATCTAATAGGACCAAGGCAGAGGAACAACCCCTGTCCCTGGCCCTCCAGAGGTCATCCACCAACGCAACCAAAGCCGTCTCCGTGCTGTAACCGGGTCGGAAGCCGGACTGGAACGGGTCTAGATAGATATTATTATATAATATAATATAATATATTTATTTATTTATATTTTATTTTGTTAGTTAATTTTCTGACCACTATAAACATTGAATTGCAGAAAGTACTGTAACCTCTTCTTGTTATTCATTGTTTCAGATTTTTTTCCCCCCTCAGTATTTTAAATTTTGTATTTTTATTTTACTGGGGTTTTAGTATTTTAAATTATTTGCGCTTTATAAAAGAAAATGAAAAAATGCAATGGTTTAAAACCTGGTTGATATAGAACACTTGATTTGAATGGCCAATTTTCAATTGTCTCAAAAGAAAATTGATATAATTATTATTACCAATTTACATTTGTACATTTGTTAATTTCTGACCTAGATAATTTTGGAAATTACAATTTTATGAAGAATAACTAGACATCAGAAGGAGAAATTCTCCAGAGCTGAGCTGTGAGTTCCAGAATATTTTGGGGGAAATTATGATGTTTAAATTGGTTTTAAAATAATTATTTTATAACTTTGGGTCATTAAGTTTATTCTGTTTTAGCTCTGCAGCAAGATTATTCCAATGTTTTCAAAAGATGTATAGCAATGAAAAATTTTAAACACAAATACATATCATAATAGAAGAAAATAAATTCTGTATCACCTACTTTGTGCCTTTCTCTGTTGGAAATAATTAGTAAAATATATTATTTCCAGAATTAAAGACAAAGTGGTTGTTCAGTCCCCCCCCATCTCATTCACCTTCTCTCTTTCTTTCATTCCCTGCTATTGCTCCCATGCAGCTGTTGAAGGTATTCTTTGGCCTATTTTCCTATCAAATTTGCAGCAAGGAAAATGCAGCCCTCCAGATAGTGCCAAACTTCAGAACCCAGAAATCCCTGCCTGCATAATGTTGGCAGAACTGCATAATGTTGGCAGAAGTTCTAGTTCTGGAGTGTCTGGAGGGTTGCAGGTTGCCAACTCCTGCACCCAATTAATCAAGCAAAAGTTACAAACAATATGTAGAGTAAAAAAATAAGTTTTTTTTCTCCTAAGGAATATGAGCTTGGATTTTAGAATTCAGCTCAGTAATCAAAATTTGCATAATAAAGGCAATTGCAAATGGAAAGGATTGTATAAAATGCATAAATTAGAAAAATGTTCATAATGTATGGGGAATTTTCCTTTTTAAAAAATGCACAACAATTTGGATATGTGAGATAACATTGTTTACATTTTAAAAACCCTGCAGATTTAGATTGAACTATATATCCCTATGTAAATTGAGCTTTTTAAATGTTATACAGAAAAATATAAGATAAATAGGGATTTGGAAATATATTATATTTCTAAATATAATATAAGAGAGTCAAGCATAGGTAGTGGCAAATCTAGATTAGTTGGCACTAAAAGGTAGCAGGGCCATATATCCAGCTCTTCCAAGCAGAACACCTTTTATTACCGGACCCTGGCAGTAAAAGGACTTGATCAAAAGGTATAATTTAAAGCACATTTGTTAGGGGGGAAATCACCCTATAGTAATAGCAAGAAAAAAAAAATAGTGAGGGTTATTTTAAATTGGTTTTTCCCACCTCTTTCATGTAAATATTTTGAACAGAAAGGAAATGTTTTCTGCTTAGTTGAGCTTCCACTTTTGGATGTTGTATGTTTGCATAGTACCAATGCAGAATATTCAATTGTTATCCCAGTTACCCCAGCTTCTTTCATCCTATTTTATGCCTTTATAAATAGCTAGAGAGGCTATTATCATGGAATCTCATCATTAGAACATTAGAACAGCTTGGAAAATTTGTTAGTTACTTCCAGAATCCAAAATTTCTAACAGCTGTTTTTCATTCCCAAAATACAAGGTCAGCTGCAGCTATCGTGGATACCTTGAAGGCACATTCTTTGGGTGGACTTTTGAACTGAATGGAATAAAATTGACTGTTTACAATTCTGCCATAGTAAAGAGAAAAATGGTGAAGGAAATCAATCCTGCTATCCTATCACTAGTTTGGAGAAGTAAATAATACTGTTGATCTTGAGTTGCAGAGCAGATCCTTAGTTATGGCAAATGATCTTTTTTAACCAAGAATAAGCAAAACGATGGAAGAGAGTAATTTACACAAATGTTAGTATTTGTTGACTAGCCATTCTATGACCTTGAAGACTTCCTAAAATACTGTGTCCCATTTTTGCTGTACTGCATGTATGCATGCTTCCTGCACATACACACATAGGCACAAACAAAAACAAGCAGTTTTCAGATACATGCTTATCAAACTTCATAGCTTTATTTAAAATAACATGCTATCTTGGGTACTTTTAACCTTGTTTAGTTTTTATTTTAGGCAAATCCAGGGAACGTGATTACCTTATGGTTCAATGTATTGTGAAATTATAGAGAATGATATGATTAAACAATCAGGTTTAATATCTAGTAATGCAGTCATAGAGTGTGTCTGTGAGAATGACTTTCATTCCTGGCACAAACTTCATTACCAGTGATGGAGACACTGTATCCCATACAGTTCAGTAAAGAATTTTTCATTCTGTGAGCTATGTGCAGACTGGCTGCTGGCTTCATATTTCACCTTGTGTTCTTTTTTTTTTTTTGGTAATAATTTTCATTGTGCATATTAGAAGAATAACAACAAATCCCAGAAATTTCATAATTCAAAGGTATATAGGATATTGTAAAATAAGTTCAATATTGTTTTATTATGATGGTATGTATCACAGAAGCTATAAACATTTGATCAGACTTGTGCACCATTATAGCTTGAGCTTCCTGTACTCACAATATGCCAGTCTGTCAAATCAAATTTGGACTTGGGAGGGATGTGTCTGGGCTTTAATCACTTGATAGAGATGCCCCTCATCCAATTATTTAGGTTTGGTGCTCTGCTTCTGCAGAATTCCAATATTATAGTAACATCAACAGATTGTAGGAAAACCCCTCCCATACTACCACCTCTTACAATACTAGACAACACAGTATAAACAGTAGAGACCTTAAAATTTCTAGGTTCTATTATATCCGACGACCTAAAATTGACACCCAACATCAAAAACGTCATCAAAAAAGCACAAGAAAGTATGTTCTTTCTGTGTCAACTCAGAAAGCCCAAACTGCCCAAGGAGCGCTGATATAGTTCTATAGAGGAATTACTGAATCTGTCATCTGCACCTCTATAACTGTCTGGTTTGGTTCTGCAACCCAACAAGACAGACACAGACTTCAGGGGATAATTAGAACTGCAGAAAAAACAATTGCTAACCAACCTGCCTTCCATTGAGGACCTATTATTTATTTTATTTATTTATTTATTTTATTCAATTTTTATACCGCCCTTCTCCCGAAGGACTCAGGGCGGTGTACAGCCATGTAAAAAATCACATTATAAACATTAAAAGAAATTAAAACAAGCATATTATAAGGTGGCCGAATTTAAAACCATTTAAAACATTAAAATATAAATAACCCCACTAAAATTTTAAGCCAGTCCCGCTTGAATAAATAGGTGCGTTTTCAGCTCACTATATACTGCACGAGTCAAAAAGAGGGCTGTGAAAATATTTACAGACCTCTCGACATTCTGGACATAAACTGTTTCAACTCCTACCCTCAAAACAACAGTATAGAGCACTGCACACCAGAACAACTAGACACATGCACAGTTTTTTCCCAAACGCCATCACTCTGCTAAACAAATAATTCCCTCAACACTCAAACTATTTACTAAATCTGCACTACTATTAATCTTATCATCATTCCTATCACCCATCTCCTTCCAATTTATGACTATATGACTCTAATCTTGTTGCTGGCATCCTTAAGATTTATATTGACTATTAACAGGAGGAACCAGAAGCGTCACGGCGATACTGGTTGGAAATAGCGAGCTCCGATGAGTTTCCCGAAAATCCAGCCAGACAAACTGCTGTTAGAGGGTCTTCGGACTGGAACTGTCTTGGAGGGATGGGGAAGAAAGAGAGGCACCTCAGAAGACCAAGGGGAACAGGCAAGTTCCTCGATGGGTCGGAGGCAGCTCTTTGATCTGGTGGCAGGGGAGGCAGCCATTGAAATGACTGCTACATGTTGGGGCAATCAGACTAAGATTTGCACTGGAGCAGTGATTGAATGGAGTAATGTTACTGGGTGAGCGATTGGCCAACTCACAGGTAAGAAGAAAAATCTTCTGAAAGTTTAAAAGAGGTCCCAGTGTGAAATAAGCAGCTAATTGGCACTTGGAAATTTTCAAAGCTAAGGAAAAAAACAAAAACAAAGAGGAATTTAGAAGATTAAAGCCCAAAAAGGAGAACTTTCTACCTGGATTTAAGATTGGATTTGGAGGAAATTAAAAATAATATAAGAAAAAGAAAACTGAGGGAAAGCATTCTTTAACAAAACAAAGGAATTAATAGGAGAAAAAGTACTTTCTCTGTGGATTTAACATTGATACTTTGTTGCCTGGGGATTTGTGGATTGGAGAGGGACATCTGCTAGTGGAAAAAAAGCATTGCAATGATTGTTTTGGCAAATTTTGAGGAGTGTTTGTTTAAATAGCTGGAGCATGACTTCAAAAGAAGTGGAAAAAATAAAGCCTTAAATTGGAATGGTCTAAATCAGGAGGAGTCAACCTTTTTATACCTACCGCTCACTTTTCTATCTCTGTTAGTAGTAAAATTTTCTAACCGCTCATCAGTTCCACAGTAATGCACCATGTATCATCATCTGCGCATGCCTCTCGCACATAGTAGATTGTGGGGAGGGGGGGCGGTGGCTACAAGCTCTGCTTGTCTGTTACAGCTGAGTGGTGTGGGGGGGAGATGTGCAAGCTATTCTGGGACATGGCTCTTTGTTTGCGGTTGCACTATAGCGCCATTTAGTTTCACTTAAGTAACGTGAACTAAACTTATGCGCGGGCGATACAAATAGTATATTTTCAGAAATTTAAATTGTCATGGGGAATTTTATGAAAAACTAATGAAAATGTTTTTAAATAATGCTATGTTTTTTTAAAAAAAGTCAATTAAATTTAAAAAAAGGAAAGTGCTTCAGTATCAGACAAAACACCTACCGCCCACCATGAAAGCTGTAACGCCCACTAGTGGGCGGTAGGGACCAGGTTGACTACCACTGGTCAAAATGAATATTTGAACTGGACACTATTTCCTCAAGTTAGATCCCCTAGCTGGTTTCAATAAGCTACTATGAAACACTGGGTGCACTCTCCCTAATATTCGAAGGAGGCTAAGTTGGACAGTCATCGGGTTAATTACCTTTATTATAGGGAAAGGACCTATAAATTTGGGACCAAATTTTTTGCTAGGCAACCTCAATGTATTTGGTTGACAAATACACTATCTCCTACCCGAAAGGGGGTTGAAGAGTTCGGCGTTTATCAGTCTGGGCTTTATATTTCTCTGCCAATTCAGCCAAAGCTTTCTTAGTGTCCTCCCACCCCTTTTTCAATGAATTCATCCATTCTGTCAGGGACGTGGAAGTGGGAGGCTCTATAGGCAGCTCAGGCATCGGCACAAAATCCATGCCCGTGGTTATCTGAAAAGGAGTTAACTCCGTGCTACTGTGTACTGCATTATTATATGCCACTTCTGCAAATGGTAACAACTCCACCCAGTTCTCTTGCTGGTAGTTTACATAACACCTAATGTACTATTCCACCATCACATTCAGTTTTTCAGCGGCCACATTAGTGGCTGGATGGAAGGCGGAGCTAAGTCCCTGGGATGACCCAAAGGATCGCAGGAATTCTTTCCAGAATTTAGCAGTAAACTGGACTCTGTGATCTGATATTATTCTCTTTGGAACTCCATGTATCTTGTAAATATGCCTCACGAACAGTTTAGCTAGCTTCTTGGCTGAAAGTAGCCCGCTACAGGCATTGAAGTGGGCCTGTTTGGAAAATAAATCCACGACTGTCTAAATCACTCTATTCCCTCCACTGACAGGGAGCTCGATGATGAAATCCATAGCAATCTCCTCCCAGGGCTTTGAGGTTCAGCCACGGTCTGGAGAAGTCCAGGGGCCTTCCCTGGTCTGGATTTCATGGTGACACAGGTGGCGCAGCTTTTAACATAATCCTCTATATTTTGTTTCATCTTTGGCCGCCAGAATTGTTTCCTAGCTAAATGGAGGGTTTTCAAAAACCCAAAGTGGCCCCCCCAGTCGAGAATCGTGACTCCGCTGCAGTACTGTGGTTGCATACTGGAGGGCACATAAACCGTACTCCCCTTCCAAGCCAGTCCATCTCTTAGGGTCAGGTCTGTCAGTTTCTCTTTGAACCAGGCATCTGTTGAGAGGGCTGATTTCAGTTCTGCCATCAAACTACCTCCTGGGAAGTCAGAACTACAGCACGGTTGGATCCGAGTACAAGCTTGGCCTGCTAGCTGGGTTTTGGAGGTCATAGTGTGAACTATTTCTTCTCACCAGCTGTCAAACTGCGGTTTCCTCGATAGGGCGTCAGCTAGTAGGTTTTCCCCCCCCTGGGATGTATTTGAGGTTGAAGTTAAATCATTTGAAGTATTAAGCCCATTGAACCTGTTTGGGGGAAAGCTTCCGAGGGATCTTTAGGGCCTCGAGGTTCTTGTGGTCCATCCAGACTTTGAAAGGTTCCTTCACTCCTTCCAGGAAGTGCCTCCAGAATAGAAGAGCCCATCACACTGCAAAAGTCTCCTTCTCCCACACCGCTCACCTGTGCATTGTGTCTGTTGAATTTTTTGAGATGTAAGCACATGGCATTAGTTCATTCTGGGCATTCCTTTGCATTGGAACAGCCGCCACTACCACATCACTTGCATCTGCCTGGACCACAAATGGCTTATTCGGGTCTGTATGCTGGAGGATCAGTTACATTGTGAATAGGCACTTTAGTTGTTCAAAGAGTTTCTGACAGTTCATCGTCCAAGCTAGGAGTTGGCTGGATTTCGGCTTGCCAGGAGACGGACCAGTCTTAGCAGTTCCGTTAAGGGGAGAGCAACCTTCGCGAAAGAAGGGATGAATTGCCTGTAAAAATTTGCAAACCCCAGGAAACTTTGAAGCTGTTTACATATTCGTGGGGGTTGCCAGACTAGCACCACCCTCACCTTCCTTGGGTCCATTTCGATCCCCTGGTTCAACACCTGGTAGCTCAGGTACTCCAAGGACTCTTTATCGAACTCGTATTTTGACAGCTTCATGTATAATTTAGCGGCTAGGAGTTTTTTCAGCACTTGTCTAACTAACTTTATGTGCTCTTCCATGTTTTTGCTGTATATAAGAATATCGTCCAAGTAGACAAGAACTGTGTTATATAGGTGGGTATGCAGGGTTTCATTGATCAGCTGCATAAAGACTGCTGGGGTTCCTTGAAGTCCAAATGGCATGACCTGGAACTAGAAACTGCCCAGGGGGCAGTTGAAAGCAGTTTTCCATTCATCTCTTCATATGCAGATCTGGTAGTAGGCCTCCCTCAAATCTAACTTGGTGAAAACCTTGCCTCTCGCAAGGTGGTTTAATAAGTGGGTAGGTGTTTTTATGCAAACCATGTTGATATTCCTAAAATCAACACATAATCTCAAAGATCCATCTTTCTTCTCTTTAAATAAAATGGGGGCAGCCACCCTAGATTTTGCAGGCTCAATGAATCCTCTGGCTAGGTTGGGTCATTGTATTTCCTTAACTCAGTCATTTCAGCAGGTGTCATGGAGTACATCCTGGGTTTTGTTAACTTAGCTCCCGGCTCTAACTCGATGGCACAGTCAGTAGGTCGACGGTGGGGGGGGGATGTTACATTTCTCTTCGCTAAAGGCTTCTGCTAAGTCTGCATATGCTTTAGGAATCCGGGGTTCACCTGGAGGTGAGTCTGATCCAGTGGCCGCTGTCTCCCCCTGGTGGTTTTCATGGATAGGTTGTTCCATGGGAGGGGGGACAGAGGGCAAGGGGCTTACATCCAATGATTTTCCAGTATCCCTCTTCCCATTTGATTGTGGGGGCCCATTTGTCCAGCCAAGCCAGGCCTAGTATAATAGATTCTGACATCATTGGAATTACTGTGAATCGTATAAGTTCATGATGTCTTCCAATCTCTAGGCCAATCTGTTCTGTGATCTGGGTGGCTGGGATTCCCCCAATTAACGTCCCATCCACTTCGTGGAATTTAATTGGGTGCTTTAAGGTTTTTGTCTTTATCCCCAATTGGTTCACAATTGAAATCCCAATTAGGCATCTGGTACAGCTGGTATCTATAATGGCTGGCAACCATCTCGAGGCATCACTCCGACCACTCCTTCTCCAGATGCAGTCTTGGCCTGATCTTGACCGGCAGGAAGAATGTTATTATGTCTAATGATCCCTTGTACCAACCCCCCCTTTTCCTACTTTCCCACAAAAGAGAAGGTGGCAATGTGGAAGCCTTCAGCCTAGTATGGCTTCCAAAGCTGACATTCATATTATTAACTCAATCGTCAAAAGCAACAGCAACCATAACAAACTTCTCTCATGGCCTGACGTATCCATACTACAATGTGCCCACTCCCGTGAACTCCGCTCAGAACTCAGAAGACATCAAGACCAAGGAGAGACTGACTTATGCATTGACTAACACACTGACTGTATCAAAAGTAAGACCAATGGCCGGACTTCTGGTTGGCTCCGCTTCGTTGATGGCGGTCTTTTTCAGACCGCTAACCCCGTGAGTCTGTAGAGCCACCAGGACAGTGTAAATCCGGGATAGCTCAGGCAGTAGAGAAGCCTGTTATTAGAACACAGAGCCTGCAATTACTGCAGGTTCGAGCCCGGCCCAAGGTTGACTCAGCCTTCCACCCTTTATAAGGTAGGTAAAATGAGGACCCAGATTGTTGGGGGGGCAATAAGTTGACTTTGTAAAAAAATATACAAATAGAATGAGACTATTGCCTTATACATTGTAAGCCGCCCTGAGTCTTCGGAGAAGGGCGGGGTATAAATGTAAACAACAACAAAAAAAATCAGCTGTCTGGCAGCTTGAAAATCTCTCGGTGAAGAGGGAGAGATGAGCATTCAGGCTGAAGTTGAGCCCCCCGGAGAAGCCCCAGAAAAATTTATGGAGGCTTGAGGGGAGTGCTCCTTCTAAAGCCTGAAAGAAGCTCCAGACCCAGTGGCCTTTTGGCAGAAAAAAAAAGTAGTGTCCAATCTCTGCGGCAGAAATGGATTTGTGATGGATTGTAACGCGGATAGAGCAGAAACTGGAGATCTAGCATTTGTTTGCAAGAAGACTGTAAACCCCTAATAGAGGATACATTTGTTGCAAAGATAGGAGAGAAGAAAGCAAATGGTGTTGGGGGCGTGGCCATGACCGTGGTGGGGTGAGGACCTTTCCTTCACTTCATAGGGCTTATTAATGAAGATTTATGAAGATTTATGTGTTTGGAATGCACCGTTATGGACTAAAGTTAATATAATCGTGGAGTGAAAGTGTTAACAGCCCAGCAGACTGAATTTAAAACCGGTAGGTCATCTGAAACTGTTTGAATTATGGAGTTTTTACAGCGTGGGGGTGACGAGCCGGTTGGCAGACACGATTGAGTTTGGTATAAATTGCTGTCTCTTGCTTTTGCTTTTACAAACATCGTGTTCTGTGTTTTACTGCTGAGGCCAAGGTGTGAATATTAAAGACTGAATTTGCTAATGAGAAGAGTTTAATTGAAGATTAAATTGATCTTTTGTGTGGGAAAACTTGACCGGAGCAGCAGGATTTTACTAGGCGTTGCCTTCCAACGGACTATTTTTTTTAAAAGAGGAAATTAACAGCTTGTTTATGCACTTTTATGATCACAGATAACAAAAGGAAAGAATTTTTCTCCGAAGTTTAAGTTGGAATGAAGCAGTAATTTTTTTTTTCTTTTCCTTTGCTGACGTGGAGAAAAAATGGCGCTGATTATTGTTTGAAAGCTGTGAAGTTATCTGCGTTCTCTGTGGAGTGACTATGAATTACAAGCTGTTGAGAAATAAATTTTCGAGTGCAAAATAAGCCTCTTCAGCTTCAATTAAAAAATTGCTGTCCCTTGATCTTCATTAAGACCCTCTGCAAAAGTGATTTGAAATACTAGTTTGAAAACTTTTTAAAATGACTCAACAACCTTCAGAAATGCAGCATGTTGCTGCGGCTTTAAACAAAATTGGGGAAAAAATAGCAGGATTATCGGAGCGTATGGATAATTTGACATTGGAAATGAAAAAAATGAAACAAGAAATGAATGAAAATTTTGCAAAGCAAACAGTGGAAATGACAATTATTAAAGATGAACTTGAGCAGATTCATGTACATGATGCAAAAGTGGATCGGCAAATTGGTGAAATATTTTACAAAAATGAGCAGCAAGACAAGAGAATTTGTCTCCTAGAAGAAGAAATGAGGAAATATAATTTGGTTATTCGAGGAATTCAAGAAGAAAAGGTAGATAATTTGAAACAGCGGGTTTTAAAATGGATTAATGATCTTGACACGCAAATTATGTTTACAATAACAGATCTGGCAAGTGTTTTTAGAATTGGATATAGAAGGCAAAATGGTTCCAACAGGAATGTGCTTGTCAGGTTTGCAAATCTTAGTGATAAGCTGGAAGTTATGGCCAAGGTGAGAGAGATGGGAGATGCTTTGAAGTTTGAAGGGAAGACTATTCAAGTCTTCCCGGATATATCAAGAGAAGAAAGGGCATGGAGATTTTTTTTAAAACCAATTACAAAGGTTTTGAGAGATAATGGAATTAAATATAATTGAAGGCCACCACAACAATTGAAATTTTTTTATAAAGGAAGGATGCATACAATTACCCCGGACATAGATGCAATACTATATTTACAGGAGCTTGGACTGATCAAGGAGGAGGATTTAATGGAGATAAAAGATCAAATGCTTAAGATGGGTGGAATACATGTGGAAACATCAACTCCAGAATAAGAAAAAGGGGCTATTGGGAGGCAAGACCCTAAAGGGTTAAAGAGGAAAGAAATCTCACCTGTGTTGGTCGAACAGAAGAAAAGTCGTGAGGATACAGCAGGAGAAGAAGCAGATAAGAGTCTTGGAAAATACGAAGCTGAATGCGGGAGAGAGCTACCACTTTCTTTTTTTTTGAGTGACGAATTTAAATAGACAGCCCGAAAGAAGTGACCCGGACATTGGCACGTCCCCTCTCCCCCATTCTCTTTATAGAGGCGAAACCGATGAGGATGTGGGGGAAGAAGATTGTTTGTTTTTTATTGTTTGTTTTGTCTTTTGTCTTTTTTTGTTTTTTTTTATTGGTTTTTTTATGTTAAATGTTTGTTATATGGGAGTTTAATGTTGGGTTTTGGGCACAGAAAGGAAGAGGCGGGGATAGGATTGAAAAATTTACAGTTTAAATGGGAGTCATAAAAATAATGTCATGGAATGTGAAGGGTACAGGGAATCAGATTAAAAGAAGAAGATTGGAATTTAAGATTAAAAGAGATTTACCAGATATTTTATTTTTACAAGAAACCCATCAGAAATCTGAAGATTCAAATAGAATGTATATAAAAGGTATGCAAATATATGAAAAAGCATTTGGAACTTCAAAAGCCAGAGGAGTTGCAACATTGATATCAGATAGGGTGTATTTTGAAAAACATCAGGTAATTTTGGATGAGGATGGAAGATATGTAATAATTGTGGGAAAACTTAATGAGGAAAAAGTGACACTTGTTAAAGAAATGGGCCAATAACTTGTTAATTTATATTTACCGAATGAGAAACAAAGAGAATTTCTTGAAAAAATAACAAAAATTTTGGAGAATGAAAGTGTAGGGAAAGTAATTGTGGCTGGGGATTTTAATTTAATCAGAGATAAAATAGATAGTACTAACCCCACTCGTTGTGGAGGAGCAAATAAAATGGGGATTTTAAATACGTGGATGCTCCGAAACGATGTAGTGGATGTGTGGAGAGAGGTTAAAGGAATTGAAAGAGTATATACTTTTTTCTCTAAGATATATAATACATATTCCAGAATTGATTATATTTTTCTCTCTAAAGATTTGCTGAACAATGTGGATAAGGTAGATGTGGGAATTTTTAAAGATTCTGATCATGCAGAAGTTATGGTGGATTTAGATTTTAATTTTGAGAAAAAAAGAAGTTATTGGAGATATGAGGAGAAACTGTATAAAAATGAAAAGGATAAAAAATGGATACTTAAAAAATTGGAGGAAAGTTGGAGATTAAATGATAATGGGGAGGTTAAATTTGAAATTGTTTGGGATGCGATGAAAGCGGTGTTTAGAGGGGAGAGTATTAAATTATCAAGTAGGAAATATAAAAATTATAAAATTAAAATGGAAAGGGATAAAAATCAGATTAAAGAATTGGAAAATCAATTTTTGCTTACTAAAGAAAAAAAAATCCTTGAGGAGCTTAATATGTTAAGAAATAAAATGATAGAAGAGGATACAGAGTTGGTAAAAAGAAATTTGAGATATTTAAATAGGAATTTTTTTGAATTTAGTAACAGAAACTCTAAGTTATTGGCAAAGATGGTGAAAAATAAAAGAGAGAAGAGAGAATTTGGAGCTTTGATAGATGATAAAGGTATAAGATGTTACAAAAAATTAGAGAAATGTGAAGTGGTTAGAAACTTTTTTCAGAATCTATATTCAAAGAAACCAGTTAATCAGGGAAAATTGCAAAGTTATTTAGAAAAATATGTGGTGAAAATTGATCAAACATATAAAGAATTGATGGAAGAAGATATAACACAAGATGAGATTAATGGAGTTATACAAAAAATAAAATTAGGGAAAGCTCCAGGTGAGGATGGATTACCTGCTGAGTTTTATAAAGAATTTAAAGAATTAATAATACCAAGATTGCAGAAATTATTTAATGGAATATTACATGGTGGAGAAGTTCCTTCGTCATGGAATAGAACGGTGATATCCCTAATTCCTAAGCCAGATAAAGATTTAGAAAGGATTGAGTCCTATTGGCCCATTTCTTTAATTAATCAGGATGCAAAGATAGTTACTGCTATTATAAGTAATAGATTAAGTAGATTTATAGATAGATATATAAGTTACAACCAAGTAGGTTTTGTGAAGGGCAGATATATGAGTGATATTGTTAGAAGAGTATTAAATATTATAGTTGTAGCTGAACATAATGGTGATAAAATTGGTATAGTATCATTGGACATTTTTAAAGCTTTTGATTCTGTACAATGGGAAGCTATTAAAGTAATTGTGGAGGCTTTAGGCTTTGGTAACAAGTTTATACATGTTATTTCAAAATTGTATCAAAAAAGTAGTGCAAGAGTTAAGGTGAATGGAATATTAACTGAAGAGATAAAATTAGAAGCGGGTACGAGACAAGGATGTCCCTTGTCCCCAGCATTATTTTTATTGGCTATGGAAATCTTGACAAAAATGATAGAAAAAGATGAAGAATTAGAAGGATATAAGGGATATAAGATAAATTTGTATGCGGATGATACTTTAATTATTTTGAAAAATATAGAGAAAGACCTGAAAAAGATATATAAGCATTTGAAAGAATTTGAGGAAATGACAGGTCTGAAAGTAAATTGGTCAAAATCAGAATTATTGATGGATAGTAATGGTAATGAGCGCGAGAATATGCAAGAGCAATTTGGGATAAGGATTAAAAATACATTGAAATATTTGGGTATAGTGCTTTCACTCAAGGTTAAAGAATTGAAAAAACTTAATTATGATGTGGTGATGAATGAAATTGAGAAGAAGATAGATAAATATAAAATGTTAAAGTTGTCTTGGTTTGGTAGAATTGCAATGTGTAAGATGATGTTGCTGCCCAAGTTTAACTTTTTATTCGAGATGCTACCGCTAAGTTTGATAGAGAAAGATATTGAAGGATATCAGAAAAAATTGGACAAATTTTGCAATGGTGGGAAAAGACCTAGATTAGTGAAGAAAATGTGGTATCAAAATCAAAAGGAAGGTGGATTAGGAATCCCCAAATTATTTAATTATTACTGTGCATATGGTATCCGGATAGTGGTAAAAATACTCAAAGGTGAAGATAATCATTGGAGAGATTTAGAGTTAAGGGATATAGAGAAATTTGGATCAAGGTGGTTTTTAGATAAAGCAAACTCAAAATGTGTAATTAGAAGTTATTGGTTAAAGGGATTAAGTAAAATGTGGAATAAATTTGTTAAAATTTTAATTCCGGATATAATCTTTTTGGGGAAGACAATTGGAAATTGGCCGATTAAAAATAATATAAGACGTAATGAAGTGATTAAAGATGAAAATATCGAAACTATTATAGATTGGTTAAAAGTTTTAGAAAATGAAAGGAGGAACAAAGAAATTATTGAAAAATTAGGGTTAAGCTGGTTTGAAAAATACAGATAGAAAATGGACAAAAAATTAAGGAAAACTATTCGATAAATAGATGTGAAATTGAATTTGAATATTTAGTATCTCGGATTATGAAAGATGAAATTGGGCTAAAGGGACTCATTAGCAGGGTTTATAAGATTATAAACTCTGATGAAAAACTACAAAGAGTGATGAGGACAAATTGGGAAAAAGATCTTAATATTGAAATACCAGAGTCAGATTGGAATGTGAATTGGAATAGTAGAATTATGAGGACTTTATCTATAAGGATTAAAGAGCATAATTACAAAGTTGTTTGGAAATGGTATTTGACTCCAGTAAGATTGTCACAAATGGATAAAAAAATTAGTAAAAAATGTTGGAGATGTGATATGGAATTGGGGACTTATGAACATATGTGGTATAAATGTGACAAGGTTAAAAAGTTTTGGCAACAATTGGAGAAAATGATATTTGAAATGATGGGGAAAGTAATAACATTGAGAGTGGAAATTATATTATTGTTGGTAATTAAGGAAATAGAATTAACAAAATATGAAAAAGAATTGATTAGAATTATGATTATAATAGGTAGAATTATAATAGCTAGATATTGGAAACTAGATGTGATTTTTAGAATAAAAGAGTGGAATTCTGAAATGTGGAAATTAGCTTTAAATGATAAAATGACATGTGATATTAAAATTAGAAGTGGTGTGTATAAAGAAGATATTTTCTGGAAGATTTGGAAACCATTCGTGGACTATGCGCTTGGAACATTGGACGCCTCGGTACCTGTACCTCGAGAACGTGGATTTTGGCAATCATGAGGACATATCCGAAGACCCAAATCTTCCTTTTTTTTTTATGTATAGCACAAGGGTGGAATAATGTATTTTCTGTTTGTAATGTTAGAAAAAAGTAATAAAAATATTAAAATATAAAAAAAAGAAAAGAAAGCAAATGGCGTTTTGTGGAATGCAAGCAAATGGCGATTTGTGTATTGGAAACAAAAGTTAAGGAAATGCTTATTAACAGCCAGCATGGAACCAGGAGGTATACAAGAATATAATGATTAAATGGAAGAAATGAGAATGTTATGATTTATATTTTTGTCTTCTTCTTTTTTGGAATTATAGTGATTTAGAAGAAAAGCCTTTTGAATCTTTCCTTTTTAATTCTTTTTTGTCCTTTTCCCCCCCTTTTTTGTTACTGGGTAGGTTACATGTTTTAAAAATGGCTTTCAAGCAAATAATACCAAAAGCTACTAAAAACTTTGAAATTTCTTCAGTTCAGTTACAAAAAATAAGAGAAGATATTAAAAAGGAATTAAGGAATTTTTTACAGGAGTTTCTGGAGGCTCATCTTTCAGAAATAGATCAAAAATTTGATGAAATGGAGAAAGAGATGTTGGACTTTAAGGAAGTGGTGGAAGAGCAGAAGAGGGAAATGAAAATGGTAAAGGATGCAATTTCGCAAATATTAAGGTCTTGTATTCAGATGGAGGATAGTCTGGAAGAACTTAATAAAGTTAATTTAGAGTTGCAAAGGAAAATAGAGGAAATTCAAAAGGATCAAAACAACTGGAATCTAGATAATAAAATAGAAGATATACAGGTTAACGTAGATAGGGCAGATGAAGAAAGAGTAATATTACAATATAGATTAATGTAATATGCTATAAGGGTGAGGGGGTTGAAGGAAGGTAGGAATGAAAATTTAAAAGAGATTTTTACGCAAGCTTTTGCTCAGATAAAGGGTGTGGAACCAGAAGACTTTGAGATTAATATTGAAATAATTTATCGTGTTAATTCTTGGTGAGCAAGACAAAATAGATTACCGAGGGATGTGGTTATTTATTTTACAACCAAAAAGGTGAGGTATGGTATTTTACAAGCCTTTTATTAAAAATAAATTTCAAATAATGGGACAAGATATAAAAATGATGAAGGAAATTCCTCCTAAAAAGTTAAGAAAGAGAAGAGAATTTGCTTTTTTAGTGGATGAGTTTAAGAAACATAAAATATATTTTAGATGGGAATTTCCAATGAGTTTGTCAGTAAATTTTAAAGGTAGAAAGTATTTTCTTAATACAGTTATGAAAGCAAGAAATTTTTACACTAATGTTTTAAAGAGTGGGAATTCTTTGTTATTAGATTAATTCTTTGTTATTAATTATTTGTTATTAGCTAAGTTAACTGGTTTGGAGATGATGGAAAATAGAATAGGAGAGGGGAGGAATGTTTAAGATGTGAATATGATGATTATGGTTATTTTTTTTTATTGAAAATGTTTTTACAAAAATTTTCATTCCCCCTTTTCCCCCCCTCCCCGCCCACTCCATCCTCTTCCCCCTCCCTCCAAACCCCCCCTCCTCCCTCCCCCCGACTTTCCAGAACAAACACAAGGTATAGTTCAAAAGAAAAAACAATCATTCGCTAAATTTTCCCTAACACAAATTAAATCCTCCCCTTCTTCTCAAATCCTAACTTCCCCCATACATATCAAAGATAAATACATTCTAATCATTCAAAAGCAATCTGAAATCTCTTAATCTGATATCTATTTTGCGTATATTCAATCCATTTTTTCCATTCAGTAAGATATTTTTCTTGTGTAGTGTCTTTCAAAAAGGCTGAGATTTTAGCCATCTCAGCCAAATTAGCAACTTTCAATATCCATTCTTCTATTGTAGGTAACTATTTTTCCTTCCAATATTGTCCTATCAGTAATCTTGCCGCTGTTATTAAATTTAAAATCAACTTAGTCTCAATTCTATTTATTTGCGCAGGGCTAGCCTAGGGTTTTTAGTTTTAAATTTAGTTTTAATGGGGTTTTATACTATTTTAGTGATATTTTAATTTCGGCCTAATTAATAAGTTTTTTAATTGTTGTTTTTATTTGTATTATTCTTATGTTTTTATATGGCTGTACACCGCCCTGAGTCCTTTGGGAGATAGGGCAGTATAAAAAATCGAATAAATAAATAAATAAATAAATAAATTACTGTACAGTCCGTAATAATTCTCAATAGTCCTTTGGGAGGACTTCGGGAGAAGGGCGGTATAAAAATCGAATAAATAATAATAATAAGAAGAAGAAGAAAAATTGCGGTAGGAACTTTATCTTCTTTTTCAAAACATTTTGTATAATCCACCAGATCCGTATCCAAAAAGCCTTAATCTTCTTACAAGTCCACCAAATATGAAAATATGTAGCATCATCACAATTACATCTCCAACATTTCGCTTGCATATCTGGATACATACATGATAATTTCTTAGGGTCTAAGTGCCACCTATAAAACATTTTATAAAAATTTTCTCTCAAGTTCTGTGCTTGCGTAAATTTAACATTTCTAACCCAAATTTTTTCCCAAGTTTCTAAAAATATTGGTTCTTGAATATTTTGTGCCCATTTTATCATACAATCCTTTATTAGATCCCTTTCAGAGTCTATTTCTATCAACACATTATACAATCTCTTTATATGCGCATGAGTTTGATTTATAATTTGTTTTACCAAGTTTTCTTCATTCTGCATGATACCAATTTTTTGGTCTTCTTTCCACCTAGCTCGTAATTGCCCATATTGGAACCAAGTATAGTTTCTCCCTTCTTCTTTTAATTGTTGCAAGGATTTTAATTGTAAATTACCTCTCTCAAAATATAAAAGTTCTTTATAAGTAATCATTTCCTGTTTCTGTTCTATATTTATATTCTCTATTGCATGCCTGGGGTTTGCCCAAATAGGAATTTTATAATTCAACTTGTAATAGTATTTCTTCCAAACACGCAGAAGAACAATTCTTAACACATGATTCTTAAAGGCTTTAGCCAGTTTTTTATCATACAATAAATATGCATGCCATCCATATAGTAAATCATAACCTTCTATATTCAAAATCCTTTCCTCCGTTAAGTTAAACCAATCACTTATTACCGAAAGAGCAGCTGCTTCATAATATAATTTAAAATTGGGCATTTTTAAACCTCCCCTTTCCCGTATGTCTTGAATTATTTTCATTTTAACACTCGCTTTTTTACCTTCCCATATAAATTTATTAATTCCAATCTGCCATTCTTCCAAATTTTTATCTTTCTTAATTATTGGTATCATCTGAAGCAAAAATAAAAATCTAGGTAAAACATTCATTTTAATGGCTGCTATTCTCCCCAATAATGATAATTGTAATTTTTTCCAACCGAGCATTTCCTTCTGAACATTTTGCCATAATACCTCAAAGTTATTCTTATACAATTTCACATTTGAAGAAGTAATATAAACCCCTAGGTATTTGACCTTTTTTACAATTTCAAATCCTGTTGTTTCCTCTAATTTTTCTTTCTGTTGTCTAGTCATATTTTTTGTTATCACTTTTGTTTTATTCTGATTTACTTTAAACCCTGAAACTTTTCCATATTGATCAATTATTTCCAACAAACATACACTTGAGTTTATAGAATTTGACAAAATAATCACAAAATCATCAGCAAATGCTCTCACTTTATGCTCATGTTGTCTAATTTTAATTCCCTCTATCTCTTTTACCTCTCTTATCTTATCCAATAATGGCTCCAGAGTTAGAATAAACAATAACGATGATAGGGGGCACCCCTGTCTTGTTCCTTTCACAATCTTAAAAACTTCTGTCAAACTACCATTAACTATTATCTGTGCTGTTTGCTCTCCATAAATTGTTCTATTATGTTTAATTTTTAGAATTGATTTGTTTAGGATATAAATTATAGGATTTTTGTTATTTGTTATATGTAAGGTATAAACCTATGGGAAGATATTATTTAATTTTGAAGGATGGAAATAAAAATTTATGAATTTAGATAATGTTGTGGATGTAATGACGTTAATTGTTTATTGCTATATTTTGGATGTAATTTAAATGATTAGTTGTTTTAATTGATATGTCTTGGATATAAATCTATAGATAGCAAAAGCTAAGAAGTTAAGTTGGAAATATTGTATATGAGAGACTTTATTCGTAATGATATTTGATTGATGGAGTAATATTTGAAGATTGGACAGTAAACGTTATGACAATTGAAGAAATATATAAGTGATGAATATTTGAGTTCGAGAAGATGGACTGTAATTTAAGAAATGGATTTATGAAATTTGAAGAAATATACAAGTGGAGAAAATTTGGATTTGAGAAGATGGACTAATTTTAAAAATGGACTGTAAGAAGGAGTAATCTATGAAGGGAAGATTTTATTTGTATTGTTCATTTTTTTTGTTATTCTTTCTTATCTTTTCATTTTTATTGTAAGGGGATTTAAAGTTTTAGAGAGGGGTGGGAGTTTATGTATATTTAGTATATATATATATATATATATATATATATATATATATATATATATATATATATATATATATGTAGGTCTTTGGTTATTCGGGTTTTCTCAGCGTAAAATTTGAAGTGTCTTGGCGGCGTTTGAAATCCCATTTTGACGAAACGTCGCCAAGACACTTCTCAAATTCTGAGAACTGAACTCATCTGAAACCTCAGAAAACATATGTATGTATGTATGTATGTATGTATGTATGTATGTATGTATGTATGTATTATTTGCATTTATATCCCGCCCTTCTCCGAAGACTCAGGGCAGCTTACACTATGTCAAGCAATAGTCTTCATCCATTTGTATTTATATACAAAGTCAACTTATTGTCCCCAACAATCTGGGTCCTCATTTTACCTACCTTATAAAGTATGGAAGGCTGAGTCAACCTTGGGCCTGGTGGGACTTGAACCTGCAGTAATTGCAAGCAGCTGCTGTTAATAACAGACTGCATTAATCTGTTGAGCCACCAGAGGCCCTTGTGAATTTTAGCTTGTGATTATTGGTTATAATACCCGGTATTTGCTCTGGGAAGTCCGGGGGGGTGGGGGCAAGGGGGGAGGAAGGGAGAGGGAGGGGAGAGGGGTGAAAATGATACATGGAATGGTTATCAATGTACAGTAACGATTGAAGATATGAAATTAAAATTTGAAATGAGATTGGGGCTGCTCGACTGCCATTTTAGAAGGGGGAGAGAGGGGTAGAAGAGGGAAGTAAATAGGTAGGAAAAAGGTGAGAAGGAGGTGGGGAATAAGAAGGTTAGAAAGGGTGGAAGAAGGGAGGAGTGAAGAAGGAGGAGAGGAAGTAGTAAAGTGAAGGAGATGAAGGAAGGGGAAAGTAGTAGAAGGTAGAGGGAGGTTGTGAAGAAAGGAAGTGGCAGTCGGGCAGGCCCAACTTAGTAATAAATAAAAATTAATGATCAATGAAGGATAACAGATTGTACATTAATATGATGTTGGAAAATGGAAATAAAAAACTTTTTAATAAAAAAATAAAAAGTAAGACCAATGGCCCACATCCCAAAAACCACCACCCCAACAACCAATACTAGGCATGCATACCCCTAACTTCCTCAAGACCCACCACTACAGACCTTAAATGCAAGCTACTTAATGCAAGAAGCCTTGCAAACAAAATGCCTGAATTCCTCCTCTTACGAAATACGGCTATATTTGACATTATATTTGCCTGTGAGAGGTGGCTGAATGCATCCCTCCCAGACTCCATTACCACAGTAAATGACTATCATGTTTATTGGTCGGACCATGAAATCCGTAGAGGGGTGGTGTTGCTGTCTTCTACAAAAAATCCTTAAATCTAAAAAATGTTCAAGTTACACAGGAGCTTGCTCTTCCTGAGACCATTGTCTATGAGCTGTCTTTAAATTCCACATTTTGCTTCTTACTATGTTACAGAGCCCCTGATTATGACCTCGTACATGTGAACAAGCTAACTTCTCTACTAACGTGGGCAGCCTCCTGCCCACACCCTCTTATCTTTCTTGGTGACCTTAATTTACCTCTTTTTAATTGGATGCTAAACGAATGTACAACTGAACCCATACATGCAATCCTGTACAATGCCGCCATTACTAATCTGGGACTGGATCAACTAGTAACAAACAACACTAGACTCAGCAACTGCCTTGATTTCATCTTCTGTAACAGTTTAAACTCAATTTATGGTCTACAAATAAAAGAACCCTTTTCCAAAAGTGACCACAACATGATTGACTTTTGTCTCAATTTATGTCCTTACAAAGATGAACATAATGATGGAATCCCAAATTATAACTTTAAAAAAGCCAACTATGATCTCATAACTGCTGACCTCTCATCTCTTGATTGGCAAATTCTGTTCACTGACTGTAATACTGCCGAAGACCATTATAACTTTTTTGCTCGAAGTCAAAAGAGTCATTAAACTATATGTTCCACTAATAACCCCCAAAACCAGAAAAAACAAATTACCCATAAAAATAAGAAAGCTCCAATAAAAAAAAAATCTCTTTGGCAAAAAAAGAAAATTGGCTACATAGCTAACTTTAAAAGCCGCTACAAAACCTATGCCACCAGATAAAGGCAGAATGCATCAATTACTATAGCAAACAAGAGGAAAACCTTCTACTCACAAAATCCACCTGCGCCTTCTATAATTTTGTAAACAACAAACTTAAAGACTTGAGATCCATCCCACCCCTAAAAGGGCCTAACGGGAAAGACTGTAATGATGAAACCATTAAGGCCAACCTCTTCAACATGTTATTCAGTTCAGTCTTTGTAAACAGCAATGGCTCACACCCCACATTTCTTAGTCATACCACAACTAATTACAACAATCTACTACATATTGATTTTACAGAAGGTAACATTGAAAAGGCACTATCCAGCCTAAAATCATCTCTATCTATTGGCCCCGATGGACTATGTGCCTACTTCTTAAAAAAACTTTCCACTGCCATAGCAGAACCTCTAAGCATAATCTATGACATATCTCTCAGAACCAGCTTCTTGCCTAATTTATAGTCACTAGCCATAGTCATCCCTATATTAAAAAAGGGTGACCTTAGCTTAGTTGAAAATTACAGACCAATCTCATTGGGTTGTATCACCTGCAAAGTCATGGAATCAATCATAAACCAATCCATTACCCTCCACTTAGAGACAAACAACCTACTCTCTAACAAGCAGTTTGGTTTCAGGAAAAAAATTGTCCTATAATCTGCAACTCTTTTTTTTAATTTTTTTTTAATTTTTATAAACATAATAAAAAAATCATTGTGAACAGATTATCAGATAGGTACATCCTTAAACATTGTTTCAAATTTCACCCCCCAGCGTGATCTAATACAATATGTTTTCTTCTCCTTTTTAAAATTCATTGTTAATTGCACATATCTAATAATAGGAAAAAAAATCCATCCCATTCTGGAAAATATTTAATTGAAGTTTAGCCCCCGTATTTAATTCTCCAAAATATCATTGATAAATCTTCTGTTAGTTTCTTGAATTTCACAAGTCTAAACATATTTCTATATTTCTTAATCAGAGGTCAGACCATTTAACAACTCTTTCTTGAAACAGCCCAGCAACCACATAGACAATTTCCATCTTACTTAGGAATAATCCTGAACTCACAAAGATTATTCCCTCTTATCATCTTCCTCTGCCTCTGAATAACATATATTTAAAGAAAAGAAAAAAATTCCATCTAATCAATTCTCAATAAAACAAAACAAAAAAAAAATTAAAATTAAAAAGAGTAATTGCTGCTTATTTCCCCCAATAAATTTCTTCATTATATTCAACTATTCCCTTGGAAGTTTTTATCACTAATCAATTTTGTTACCTTTCATAAACAAAAGAAAAAACCTTTTTCCTTTACATAATAACACTCATTTCCCTCTCCTCCCAATTTATTCTGCAATCTTTCCCTCCATTCCCCAATGCATTGTTAATAATTATTTTGTAATTGTCACTTGTGTTCTTATATAGATATCATTCTCTACTTAATTCCTTAATGTAAATCTGAGAACAGCATTTAAAATCCTTTCTTAAAAATGTTATGCCATCACAACAACATAACAATCTTCATGGTAATAGTCCACTATTCCATTCTTACATTCTTCCTCTGTCTCTAGAAATCATTCTTTATTAAGTAACAAAATTTCCTCTTGATTCTATAATCCAAAGGCAGCTGTCCAGGATCCTTTCTTAAAGCTGTTGTGTAGACACAACAACATCTGTCTTCATGGGAATAGTCATAAAACAAAAGCTATTCGACTCTTGCATTCTTCCTCTGCCTTGATACAATTGCAAACCACAAGTAACAAGTAGCCATTTTAGGTGACAGATTCCTTCTTATTCTTAGATGTATTAGATCCTAGAGGTCAATTTTCCAACATCTCTTCTTGAATGCTTCATGAATTCACATTTATAAGTATCTTAAACTTGGAGAAACAATTTCTTTCTTTCATTTTTCCTCTATCTTTAAGTATCTTCTTTTAAATTACTCTTAGTTAGCACAGTGTCCATTTTATTTCTGTAGTAATAAACCACGCCTTCCCTTTATCTCAGCTTGTTTGTCTTTGTTCCAAATCTTGTCCCCTTTTAGTAATTTCTTTAAATTTCTTCTAGTCCCAAATTAGAGGATAGAGGGATTTGAAATATTTCATTAAGGTCAATACAGTATTCCCTTTAACTCTTTTTACTTGTTTCTTTTATATCCTAAATAGTCCATCAGAAACTTCCAGGGATCTCAAAACAATTGCTTAATTAAAAAACATTAACTTTCCTTCTTGTTTAATTAGGGCTCTTAACTTCTATTCCAAGCCCTCACTTTCCACTTTCCAGAATTTGTGTATTCTTTAAATTGATTCCTTCTACTTTCACTTTCCAGTACATTTAGCCGTTAGTTTAGAGTTTTTTCAAAGCTTATGCCACTTTTTTTAAAAAAGATTTCTTCGTGAGTTGGTGATAACTCCCCCAACTTCAATGATCTGTTTCTTTTGTGCTTCATCCTCCTGCCCAATCTTGTGGCCGCCGCGGCTTTGTTGCAGCTGATGGTGGCTGCATTCCTCCCCACTGGGTCAGGGAAAAAGAATCCAGAGCTGCAGGGAGTTTGCAAACTCCCTGTTCACTCCGGAGGCTCCCCCATTCTTCACTGCCCCTTCGAGGCAGCTACGGTCCAAACCAGAAAGTGGACGGACCCCCATAGTGGGGGGGATATCGGTGCATACCCTGGAGACACCGGGGTGTGCGATCGTCTCACCCACAATGCTGGCCACGCTCCCCTGTAATCTGAAACTCTTACAGTGCAAATACATATGGACTACACAACTTGACCAGGGTAAAGCAGTACATGCAATTTACATAGATTCTGTAAAACTTTTGATTCAGTGGTATATGACAAATTACTTCTAAAACTAAAATCCTATGGCATTTCTGGACTCCTACATAAATGGATAGCTGCCTTCCTGTCAAACAGACAACAAGTGGTCAAAATAGGAAGCGCTCTATCAAACCGTGCATCTGTTAACAGTGATGTCCCCCAAGGCAGCATTTTAGGACCCATACTGTTTATACTTTACATAAATGACCTTTGCAATCATATTATAAGCAACTGAGTTCTCTTCACTGATGATGTAAAACTATCCTAAATTGCATGATTGACTTTTGTCTAAATTTACATCCTTACAAAGAATCTCATAATAGGACTCCTAAATACAATTATCTTTTCTGAAGAACGGAACCACATCAGCTCTTTTCCAATCCTCATGTAGTTCTCCAGTGCTCCGGGATTTTTGAAAGATGTGATACAATGGTTCAGTGGTGGATTTCAAAAATTTTTGCTGCCAGTTTGGTGGGCATGGCTAGGTGGGGGGCATGTGACTAAGTGGGCATGGCTAACTTGAAATCACTCACCCCCATGCCCACTCAGTCACATGACCCCCCACCTAGTCACGCCCACAGAAAACATTGGAATTTTTTTGGAATTTCCACCTATATACTCCCGCCCTCCCTTCACCAGTCAGCCCCATTTCCCCTCCTTTAGCAGCCCCGGCCCTAGCCTCCCTTCCTCCCCCCCCCCGCCTCTTTGTTCAGGCTACTTACCTTCCACGGTGGCTGATCCAAAGTGTGGAAGGCAAGCTGACCGAAGTTTTCGGTGACCCCCAGCCAACTGCTGCTTCTGGAAAGCAGCTGGCAAAGAAGCCTCTTTGACAGCCACTTTGTGGCTGTGGCAGCTGGCCGCCGGCTGCTGTAAAGTACCGGAGGTCATGGAAAAAGCTGCTGCTGTCACCGCCATGTTCTTCACGCATGCACATCTCATTGGACTTGCAAAGCAATGGGATGTGCTTGCACGAAGAACATGGCAGCCACGAACATGGTGGGCGGGCAAGCAAATAGTGACTGGGGCACCGGTTCGGGGGTGTGGCTATCCAGCCATCGCTACCAGTTTGGTGACCTTGGCCAAATTTCCACCAACAGTTCATGTGAAGCGGTGCAAACTGGCTAAATTTGCTCCTCTGCAATGGTTCTGAGATAGCATCTGCAAACTGGCTAACCATTGCTCCTCTGCAATGGTTCTGAGATAGCATCTGCCAGCTCCTTTAGAACTCTGGGATGTAAGCCATCAGATGCCAGTGATTTATATTCATCAAGATCAGACAGGTGTTCTCTAACCATTTTCTTGCTTATTTTAACTTTTATTTCTTTATTTACTTCTGACTGCTCAACTACTAGTAAAAAAAAAAGGACAGGTTATTGATAGGTTGACAATTACCTGGATGTAAATATGCTCAATTGTCGTAATACCGTAAGCTGATTTCCAAAATTGACAGAATAGGCCAGAACAATATTGAGTAGATTGTCGATTAGAAACAGAAAGGTTTGTGAATGAAAGCAGTCAGGCTAGAAGCTGATAAATTTGCAAACAAAAAAAACAAGGAGTGCAAAGGAGCCAGATAGTCATTGCTTATGCATATACTTCTTTGAGTAATAGTCTCCAGAAAACAGCTAATTTATGAACATATTAACCTAAACTTTACAGAAATATGAAATTCCAAGAAAAAGTGGATAGAAATTTGGAAAATATTGAACAATGTAGACCATTGGGAAAATGAAGAGATAAATAGGGAAATTACTCACCCCCCCTCCCAAAGTTTTTCAATTATTTTCTGAGTTAATACATCTGTTTAGCTGGCTAATAAAATGTTTTTTCCAAATTGGCTTGAGGCCTGATGGGAAAATCAATCTAACCTAGAAATACTCCTGCTATTAAGAGAAACTGTGAAATGCGAAAAGAAAGAGCCTTTGGGGTTTTTTAGATAGGGCATTTTTAAGGGGTGGGAGGGTTAGGGCGGGTGTTGGGGGTAGCCCGTCGGGAGGGAAACCAGTTCCTGCGCATGCTCGTGGCGATTATTTAACGGGTTCGGAGGTTATGGGGGGGGGAATGTGTTCCTTTTTGTGAGGGTGGTTCTATTTGCACGGTAAGTGGGAGGGGCAGATATGGCGGAAGGGGATCGTATCGGTTTAGGGGGACACGCGCTCGATGTTTGCAGGCGATCGCGTGCCCCGATCCCTCTGACTTCTCCCGTTCCCCGGATGGTCAAGACCCTCAGAGCCTGGGCCTTCGTCTTATGTTATGCAACGCACGGTCCGTGGCCAATAAGGCCCCCCTAATACATGATCTTATTCAGGGGGGCGCCGCGGATCTTATAGGCGTTACGGAGACCTGGTTGGGCACCAAAGGGGGCGTGCCCCTGGTCGAAATGTGCCCACCGGGCTTCCGTGCATTTCATCAGCCGAGGGCCCAGGGTAGGGGTGGGGGGGTGGCGGTTGTTATTAAAGAGAGTCTAGAGCCGAGGGAGACCACTGTACCTCAGATTGCCGGATGTGAATCCCTCTTTGTGAGATGGGGTCATAGGTGTCAGATGGGCTTGCTAGTCGCGTACCTGGCTCTTTGCTGTGTGACAGCTGCCCTGCCCGAGCTCCTGGAGGTGCTTGCTGGGGTGGCAGTGGAGACCCCCAGACTCTTAGTCATGGGGAACTTTAACTTGCCATCTGCCGGCTCGTCATCAACAGTGGCTCGGGAGTTCATGGCTTCCATGACGGCCTTGGACCTGACTCAAGTAGTGGATGGCCCCACTCACATCGGGGGAGGCACACTGGACCTGATTTTTATCTCTGGTCAGTGGTTGAAGGATCTGGACTTGAGAGATGTAGTCACAGAACCTTTGTCATCGTCAGATCACTCTCTCCTTCGCCTGGACTTTCTGACCGCTACCCAACACCGCAGGGAGACGGAACCGCTACGTTGGTTCCGTCCCAGGCGCCTGATGGACCCGGAGAGGTTCCGGACGGAGCTTGGGCCATTTCCTGAGGGTCTGGCTCACGGCACGGCAGAGGAACTAGCCGCAGCCTGGGAACGGGCTGCGGCTGGGGCTGACCGTGTCGTGCCTCTGCGACCTCTGACCCGGCGTGATCCCAACCAGCTCCTTGGTTCTCCGAGGAGCTGAGGGGATGAAACGCGGAGAAGACGCCTAGAGAGTTCTTGGAGGTCTAGCTGTTCAGAAGCTGATCGGACACTAGTTAGGTCCTATACTAGGACCTACCTAGTGGCACTGAGGAAGCGGCGTTGCTCGCCTCCTCCCTCATTGCGTCGAAGATAACCGCCCAGCCGCCCTGTTTGGTGACCCGTTCCCTCCTTCACCAGGGGGCGGGATGACCCGTTGCAGGGGCGTGCTGAGGAGTTTAACGGTTATCTATACGATAAAATCGTTCAGCTTCAGGGCGGTCTGGACCAAAATTGCGGTGATTCAGATGGGGCGTCTGAGGTGGTCTTGGTGATATTGTCTGGGATGAGTTTGACCCTGTGGCTCCGAGGACATGGACAGGTTGTTGGGTAGGTTGAATGCCACCACGTGTTTACTGGACCCGTGCCCCTCCTGGTTGGTGCTGGCCACTCAGGAGGTGACACGAGGCTGGCTCAGGCGATTACGAGCGCTTCCTTGTTGGAGGAGTCTTTCCGGCCGCCTTGAAAGAGGCGGTGGTGAAACCCCTCCTCAAAGCCTTCCTGGACCCGGCTGTTTTAGGTAATTATCGTCCGGTCTCCAACCTTCGCTTCGCGGCGAAGGTTGTAGAGAGTATGGTGGCATATCAGTTTCCCCTGCACCTGGATGAAACTGTCTATCTAGACCCGTTCCAGTCCGGTTTCCGGCCCGGTTACAGCACTGAGACAGCTTTGGTCGCGTTGGTGGATGATCTCTGGAGGGCCAGGGATAGGGGATGTTCCTCTGCCCTGGTCCTATTAGACCTCTCAGCGGCTTTTGATACCATCGACCATGGTATCCTGCTGCGCCGGTTGGAGGGATTGGGAGTGGGAGGCACCGTTTATCGGTGGTTCTCCTCCTATCTCTCCGACCAGTCGCAGACGGTGTTGACAGGGGGGCAGAGGTCGTCCACGAGGCGCCTCACTTGTGGGGTGCCGCAGGGGTCGATTCTCTCGCCCCTTCTGTTCAACATCTATATGAAGCCGCTGGGTGAGATCATCAGTGGCTTCGGTGTGAGGTACCAGCTGTACGCTGATGACACCCAGCTGTACTTTTCCACACCGGGCCACCCCAACGAAGCTATCAAAGTGCTGTCCCGGTGTTTGGAAGCCGTACGGGTCTGGATGGGGAGAAACAGGCTCAAGCTCAATCCCTCCAAGACAGAGTGGCTGTGGATGCCGGCATCCCGGTACAGTCAGCTGAGTCCACGGCTGACTGTTGGGGGCGAGTCATTGGCCCCGATGGAGAGGGTGCGCAACTTAGGCATCCTCCTGGATGAACGGCTGTCTTTTGAAGATCATTTGGCGGCCGTCTCCAGGAGAGCTTTCCACCAGGTTCGCCTGGTGCGCCAGTTGCGCCCCTTTCTAGACCGGGATGCCTTATGCACGGTCACTCACGCCCTCGTGACGTCTCGTCTGGATTACTGCAATGCTCTCTACATGGGGCTCCCCTTGAGGGGCATCCGGAGGCTTCAGTTAGTCCAGAATGCGGCTGCGCGGGTGATAGAGGGAGCCCCTCGTGGCTCCCGTGTGACACCTATCCTGCGCAGACTGCACTGGCTACCTGTGGCCTTCCGGGTGCGCTTCAAGGTTTTGGTGACCATCTTTAAAGCGCTCCATGGCATAGGGCCGGGCTATTTACGGGACCACCTACTGCTACCGAATACCTCTCACCGACCCGTGCGCTCTCACAGAGAGGGACTCCTCAGGGTGCCGTCAGCTAGGCAGTGCCGTCTGGCGACACCCAGGGGAAGGGCCTTCTCTGTGGGGCTCCCACCCTCTGGAACGATCTTCCCCCAGGACTCCGTCAACTTCTGGACCTCCGAACCTTTCGTCGCGATCTTAAAACACACTTATTCATTTGTGCAGGACTGGATTAGTTTTTAAATTTATATTGGTTTTAAATGGGTTTTTATTATTTATATTGTTTTTTAATTCGGCTTTGTAGAATAAGTTTTTTAAATGTGGTTTTAGTGTGTATTTATATGTCTTTTACTTGCCTGTGAACCGCCCTGAGTCCCTCGGGAGATAGGGCGGTATATAAATGTGATTAATTAAAAAAAATTGATTAATTAAAACTGGCTAATCAGAGTACCATTTGACCATCCTATAAGATACATTTGTTTGTGTAACTGCAATTATAAGAAATCTTCCCATAGTCTCTTTTAATTATCTTGATGAAACTATTCATTCCTTTCTTTTATCCCATTTTGACAAGTGCAAAGTTACTAAGTTTTATCAATAGTTTGAATTCTATATTGAAATTGGGACATTGGTTGTTTTGTTCTCCTGATGTTTGCATTCATGTGATAGCCACCTCTTAATTACATTATATACATTGTATCATATTTTATTAAAAAATTCTACTCACCTCTGTGAGAGGTATGTGTCCTCCTCAATCTCAGGTCCTGTACTAGACCCCTGGGAGTTTGAAGGTTCTACACAGTACCTTAGCTGTTCCTAGTACTGTACTTTTCTGGACAAGCATTTCTGATGTTATTACTGGGATCTGTTAGAGCCACTCTCCCAACTTTGGTGTCACAGCTATTGTGACTTTGCTGCTACCACCTTTGGGACCAATTTGACCTTTACTTTCCACATCCTCTCTAGTTCCTCCTTCAGGCTATGGTACTTCTCCAGTTTTTCATAGTCCTTCCTGATGTTGCTGTCCCTTGGCACCACTGCATCTGTCACTGCTGTAACACTGAAGATGCTTGGCTACATGATCAAGAGGAACAGCAGCAGCCAGAGTCTATTAAAATTTACTTTAATTTGGTTCAAGACCAACATAAGGTAGTACCAGTATTTCAAATTATAGGATTAATCTTTCCAAATAAACAATCTGTGTGTCCAAGGTAATGAAAATATTGAATATATTGTGGAGACATTTTTATAGACTACAATCTATAAATGGGTTAAGAATCACCAGGATGCAGCTGCTCTAGATAAGGAGTCATACTACATATTCAATCAAGGGCAGCTAGAGGAAGGCCATTCAAACATTCAATCTTTATTACCTTTTCTAGCAACATCCAGCCTTTATGTAGATGCCTAGCATAGATCATATTCCCCATTTGTATCGCGATCATTTGTTGCCTCATTTCTCTAGAGCAACCAGTATATTAAATATATCTTGAAATAAAGTTTTGCTCATGGTAAGATTCATGTCACCTTCTAAACCTTGTATTATGCTTGGTATAACAAAATATAACATCCTTATTTCCATTTTTAACTCCTCACAGTAAATCTTTCATAATTTAGTACTTTAGAAAACAATGATTGTAATCATCAGGCATCATCTAGAGTGATTTGAAAATTGTTACTAAAATGAAATCATATATTTTTAATATAGATTTTAAAACTAAATTGTTATGATTCATTTTGTGTAACTCCCCTATTGCAGCTGTAAGATCTTATTCTGTCAAAACTCTGCTTGAATCATTCAGCTGAGGACTAACCTTTCATAACATAAGTTTCAGTAAGGTCTTTTCACCTCTTTTATAATTGTAACCAACAGCTAGAAGACTAAAAAATAGCCTATGTTTATTGATTTTTTTTTCAGGGATCAGTTGTAAAGTACTTAAGGTCCTTAGTCTGAAACAGGAAATTATTACCATTTACACTCATTTTATCTTTCCTCCCTAAATACTTCGAACCTGTATCCCATCACTTTCACCAGTACTTGAGCTTTTGATATACAACAACCTCTGATCTTTTGATTTCACCTGCTCTGCTTACAGATGCATCTGGGAACTTTATTTGATGCCCAATGGGAACCCTGCCCATTAGACTTCCAATAAAAAAAAATAAAAGAACAGAACAAAATAGAATAGATGTTGACTAGCTTCCAGCATTACTTTTGTTTGGAGACATAGCTCTGAGCTCCACAAAGGTTTTATTGGAATGGTAGCAATTCATTTTGAGAATAAGCATATCTATCAATTACATTGAGAGTAGCCACAACAGACTCTCAAAATTCAAACCTAATGTGTCCAAAACAATTGCCTGCTCTAGAGGTAATTATTCCATTAATCTGACTTTTTGAGTTTTATGAAATTGAATAATATCTGGTAGTTTAAAGCTGTTGTGGGATTATAAATTTATCAGTTTTAGTTTCAACATCAAAATTAAAGGGACTTTTTAGAGATAAAGAAGATGCCCTCAAAAGGAAGATAAGATGTTCCCCAAACATTATCTAAAGATCCATTTCAAAACTTAGCTACCCTTGAAATAAAATTTGCTTCTGTTTTATTACAACAGAAACTACTCAATCTCAGGCCAATTGCTCTAACTTGCTCTCTTTCTATTAGAATAATGAACAGTTTAGTTTCTAAGTTTGTGCATTTATCCTCTGAGGGCCTGTAAAGCCATTTCACAGAGAGGAAATGTTTTTCTGCCATTTATTAATGAACACTGTCCCTGGCCTTTCTGTCTACAATTTTATTTTTGTCCTAGGATGTTGATCACATATGAATCTCAAACCAGTAAATGAGAATGTGCATTAGGCTGCTGCTCCTGATAACCTCCACTCTCTGGAATTGGTGCAGTGTCCCAACTATAGACATTTCCCATATAGCAAAGTAACTGACAGACAGAGTTGCCTCCTTCTCATGTCTCTTCACGCCTTGTTGGTTTCATTTCTTATGATGAATGACATGACACATGGTTCATGAGTTTGTCAGTACCTGCTCTGTAAATAATGGCAGCAATGCAGGACTGAAGGTGAAATGACCATCTCTCTATACTAGCTTGAGGGATTTCTAAAATGGCAGACACTGATCACTGATTAATGTAATCTAGCAACTGCACAACACACATTCACTTACACAGAGACAGCCTCAATGCAGAACTGAGCATCTTAGGCAAATCATGGTATCATTTTGCAGCTGAAAAAGAATTTTAGCTTCTAAGGGCCACTCTATGTATGTGCAGATCTTTGTTGTATGTGTAGATCGTTGTTACTACATCATTGTGATCTTACAATATAAGTTTTTTGACCAACTGAGACAGTTTTTTCTGACTTAGTTGCTGTTCTGTCATAAGTTCAATTAGAGGGAGTCATGGAGAGAAATATCATGAGAAACTGCATTGCAAACAGGGCTGTTTACGTTATTTACATTTACATTACTGTACCAAATGAAGTTGGATCTCTGAGAGCCTAGACTTAGCTTTGTGGTTTTGAAGGATTGTGGTTGATGGGTGTCTTGGGCTGGAAATAACTGACTTGGACTTCATTTTTATATATTTAGCTGCGAGATACGATGTAGTTGTGGAAGAGACGGCAATACTTTTTCAGGCAATAGTTTGGTAGTACAGTTGGTATTGGATCAGAAGTGGCGATCTGCATGTGGAGGTAGGTGTCATGAAGGAGGACAAGTAGGTTTATTTAAGTTGCTTGATAGTTGTTGTTGTTGGGGTTTGTTTGTTTTTGTGGGGGGTGTCCAGTGAGAGCACAGTGGCATACAATGGTTCTCACAGACTAGCCAGCTTGGAAATGGTTGATAAAATCTGAATGTTGGATGGAGTAAAAAACCTGGGAGAGATAAGGCTTGGCTAAGCAGGGTTGATATGGTTGTGGGGGGGCTGAGGGAGCTATTGCAGGGGAAAGGGGTGTTCTCAGGGAAGTGTCTCATCCCCCTTCTGGCCTTCAGCATCCTGGGTTTTAAAGGTAGCTTAGAATGAATCAATGACATTAGATCAGATTGCACTCACATGTATCATCTCTGTATGCAGACCCCAGGGTGCCTCTAGTTTTCAGAGGGCCTCCAGAGATGAAGCAGCAGAAGAGATACCTAGAGCATCACTGAAAAAAAAATAGGAGCAAAAAGAAACCAATAGAAGACAACTAGCTAGATATAACCACTGTTCATTTCAGTATTTATTAATTTTCCTCCAGTGTTTTTCAGCACTTTGCAACAATATACAGTTAAAAATAGCAACAGCAATAGCACTTAGACTTATATACCACTCTACAGTGCTTTACAGCATTTCAAGATAAACTCTTTACTATGCAACCACAAACATTCACTGATGAACCAGTTATGTCCATTCCTAGTGAGCTTCTCTGCTTCATTGTACCTGATTCAGTCACCAACTGATTTCCAAAGCACTGTATGCTGGATCCATTCTTCATCCCTGTTGCCCTCAACAATTGCTTTCACCCTGTCATTGCCCATATAATGGAGGGAATCTGTAGCTCTTTAAATCATTTTTTATCATTCCATCACTTTCCATCATTTTCCCATCTGAATTAGCTAATAGAGTAAAGCAAGCTTCTGTCATGAAATGACGAGTCTTCATTAAAAGAAGAAATAACAAAAAAAGAGTCAGAGATTCAATTATTCAGTCTTCCCAAAATTGGTGTCTATATGTGTGCATTTTTTGTAATGGGACTTTCCAATGGAAAGCATCTATTGTTAAAGCAGTTAGCAATCCCAGTGAAAAGTCAGAAAAAACTTCTCTATATAGTGTCAGATCAGCTTTGCTAATTCAGTTTGTTTCCAATAACTGGAACCCTGTTGAGTGTTTCATCCTGGCAAAATAGCATTGCTGGCATGTCTAGAAGTGGAGATGATCAAACTACAGCAAGCAAATGGAGTGCCTCGTCTGCAGTTGATTACACTGGGATAAAATTCAAAAGTGAAATTAACTAGAGAGAGAATATTAATAGAAGTTGTGTTTCAGTTTGCATTATTTTTGTAATAAGCACATTCAGCTGCAGTTTGTATCCCTGTGCTGTAGGCATTTTTATTTCAATTTATCTCATCTCTTCATTAATTTAATGCCCCTCATCTATGGATCAAGGCTTCAAGGAGATAAAAATCTCATTTATAGAAGAGCCACAAAATTTTCCTCATGAGGCAGTTTGGTGTAGTGGTTAAGGCATAAGGTTAGAAACTGGGAGACTGTGAATTCTGTTCTCACCTTAGGCGCACAGCCAGCTGGGCTAGTCCGTATCTCTCACTCCATGATTGGGGCAAGGGCAAATTACTTCCAAATCATGCAGAGAAAATTTCAGGAACTTTTTAAGGCAGTTGCCAGGAATCAACCTTGACTGGAAGGTGCATTGTCAGATCTGCCTGGCTTGGCTTGGGGAGGTAGGGGCTTACAGGCATCCTGCCATAAAAAGTAGTGGGGAGGGGAGGATGAAAGAGGGAAAGATGAAAGGGCAATAAATCTTTGTGTGTACATGATAGGAAATTGGGAAGGGGAAATGACAGGTGAGAAGGACCAGAGCAGCCGAATCCTGTTTGTACCAGCATCCCATGGCCAGGCACCCTGAGAAATATGTGGATTACACTCAAACATCTCAGAGTTCTTAAAACATCTTGGTGAGTTCCAGTTGGCTGGAAACAGACCAGTCATGGTGTGTGTGTGGGGTGGGGAGGATGGACTGGGGGCAAACCTACACCTTATTTTTGTATCCAGCAAGCAAGATACTTTCAGAGCTGGCTTGGTTTGACTTAAAATAACATCCTTAGTAAAAGCCCTTTGCTTTTAACCAAACAGAATCAAAGACTTTTCTTTCCCAAGGGATCAGATTGGGGCAGGTCTGACAGCGCGCGCACACACACACACATACAAATCTTCTTCAGCATGCTGATTCAAAACAATCACTTTTTTTAAATTTGCATTTATATCCCGCCCTTCTCCGAAGACTCAGGGCGGCTTACACTATGTTAGCAATAGTCTTCATCCTATTTGTATATTATATACAAAGTCAACTTATTGCCCCCAACAATCTGGGTCCTCATTTTACCTACCTTATAAAGGATGGAAGGCTGAGTCAACCTTGGGCCTGGTGGGACTTGAACCTGCAGTAATTGCAAGCAGCTGTGTTAATAACAGATTGTCTTAGCAGTCTGAGCCACCAGAGGCCCTTTGATCAACTGCATGCATACTGGTAATTCTCTCACCCAGCTATGAGGAATGAAATCGTCTTGAAATTTCTGTCTTGATCTTGAGTGTTTTTGTCTTCTTCCTACTCCTCCTTATTTCTATTTTCATCCCATCTTTCTGCCTATAGGGCACTCAGTCTCATGAAAATCATTCTTCCAAGATGGGAGATTTGGCCCCTTCCCTGTTCCTGGAACTTTTGAGGTTTATTGTAGTAGCAATTAGTTAAGTACTCTTCCCTAAATCCTAAGTAGAGATGCTACCAGGCACATGGTTCAATGAGTCAGTGCTGTAGAAAATTATCCGGATTTTCTGGGTCTGCAAAAGGCACAGAGCCATAAACAAACTACATAGGCTTGGCTTCTACCACATGCATGCTTGTGGTCCAGGGTTCCCCGGACTATTCCCAGAGTCTCATCATATGTAGACCTTTGTTACTGCTTCCTACACAGAAAGAAGAGTTGGCTCCTTGGTAACTTGGTACCGTATATACTCGAATATAAGCCGATCCGAGTATAAGCCGAGGTCCCCAATTTTACCCCAAAAAACTGGGGTAAACTGGGGACTCGAGTATAAGCCGAGGGTGGGAAATGAGGCAGCTACCGGTCGGGGAAACCCTCCCTCCCTCAGCCGAGAAGGCTGGCGGCTCTCCCGCCCCGCCCTCTCACTGCACCGGCAGGGCTTCCCCGCGCTAATGCAAAAGCCCGCCAAGTTTGCGCCATCCGGTATAATGTGAAAAAAAGAAGAAAAAAAAAAACTCGAGTATAAGCCGTATATACTCGAGTATAAGCCGAGGGGACGTTTTTCAGCACAAAAAACGTGCTGAAAAACTCGGCTTATACTCGAGTATATACGGTAATTGCTCTTATAGGAATTCCCTGCTGAATGCTAGATAGCTGATTGGAGCTAAATGATTGTGGGAATGCCACACTGAGCATTTTCCAGTATTTTCACACCTGAAGACTAAGTAGCTGTCTACAAATGTGGGTACAGATGTGTGGGGAGTTGAGGAGCACTGTTTGATCTTTCTCCCATATTATACACACTCCATGAAGCTTTTGGTTAGAAATGAACCTTTTGTAGACAACTTTCTCCCCAATCACATTCTGAACTCTTTCCTTTGCAAGGGTCAGGCAATAATTGTGTCTCACTTCCTCTCTCACTCTCACTTCCATATCCCCACAATTGTTTCCTTTCTCCAAGAGCGACTAAGTTAAGAAGAGAAGAAGTTTTCATTTAGTCTAATAATCAAGGTCCTATTTTTTTAAAAAAATATTTTTGAATATACATCAATATCATTATATGAACAGTGAGGCATCTGGGTATCATTCATTTAAATACAGATAATAATAGTAATATTAATATTTGTTACATTAATCATACTTACGTAATTGTAGTATTATTGTACATATTTGTATTAGAGTGTGTTCCTTTATTGTTTAGTTGTTTAGTGTTTTTGTGAGCCATTCTAATAACAATATTATTTAAACGTACATAGTGATACCATCTTCCAACATCTAATCTTTTCATCTAGCTATTACTTTCAGTATATTATATAAAAATATGTATGATGATATTCCTCCTTGATCTTGTTTCTACCTCTATTTTAGCTCTCAATAAAGCCAATCTTATATTGAACAGCATTCCCTTTCAAACCATAATCTCTTGCCTGCTTTAGTATGTTATTATTCTTATTCATTTTTTGACTCGTCTCCCAAACTTAGAAACCTTCCCTTGGGTCTTTGACTCTGTCTACATCTTTCCTTTTTAAACCAAATATTTCTTCCATCTCTACTATCTACTCTACTATCTTTTGCTGCTGTACCTTGGGAGGATCTGGCCAAGCCCCTATCTTCTCTTCTCTATCTTCTCTTCAAAAATATCTTTCTTTTTATCCAATCCCATTTTTTAATCTCTTAATATATATTGTCCAGGGGTGAAATCTAAAATTTTTCCCTACTTGTTCTGTGGGTGTGGCTTAATTGGTGGGCATGGCTTGGTGGTCAGGTGACTGAATGGGCATGGCCAATAATAATAAGCAGTGGTGGGATTCAACCAGTTCGCACCACTTCGGGAGAACCGGTTGTTAACTTTCTGAGCAGTTTGGCAAACTGGTTGTTGGAAGAAATCATTAGGGCAGAGAACCAGTTGTTAAATTACTTGAATCCCACCACTGATAATAAGTAATAAAAATAATAAAGTATACAAAACTTGGGAGCGCACCAGTCTACCTTCTTTAAAAATAGAGGCACAGGTCTACTAGCTGCCTACAGTGCTGATCAGCTGTAGTGCGGTCCTTTGAAGCACCGTGGCAGTCATTTAAGGCTGTTTGCAGCTATATCACCACCGAGAGCTTCAGGGACAGAGAAGAAGAACAAGGAGGCATGGGCGGTGGGGGGGGGGAGGCAGGGATTTTTGCTACTGGTTCTCCGAACTACCTGTGCCCTTCACTACCGGATCATGCAATCCGGTCTGAACCGGGAGCATTTCACCCCTGATATTGTCCCTTATTTGATTCATAAGTCTTTATTGTCTTCTCCTTCTTTTCTTCTTGTTTTATTTGTTGATTTATCTGTTCTATCTCTTCCTCTGGACTTTCTATTATGTCCTCTATTTCCTGTGTTTTATGATCTATATTCATTGTCCCTTGTTGAACATTTTCTGATTTCCCCACAATGTCATGCATTAAGTCTTTTATCTCCCTGTGGTTCTTTATCGACATTTCATAAGTACTTTGGAGCATCAACACCATTTCTTTTTGAAATCCACTCATCTCCCCCTGATGCAACATTTTGTCTTATTTTGATAGGTCCAGATATTGCTCAATAGCCTGTCACCACCCCAAAGTCTCAACTGTCTATGACCTCAGAAAGCCAGCTTAGAAACCATTTGCTCAATCCTAGCATTGCTCCTCAGGTGAATACAATAGTTATAGTTGTGTCCCACAGTTAGTCAATTAGTTCCATTTAGGTAATCCAGAAAGATTTCCAAATGTTTCCTTAAGTCCACTCTGGCAGATGCCAGATCTTGGCATTTAAAAGTCACTTGCTTTAGATGTTGTCAGAGTTTGTTGCAAAAATCAAATCCAGAAAGCGCACACAGGCAAACTGATGCAGCAGGATTCATTAACTTCTTTATATACATAATAACACGTGAAGTAAATTTACAATACCAGCAGCAGATTTCTTCCAACATGGTAGAGAGGAGAGATTGCTTTTAGTTCCAGCAGCAGACTAAACTTTGCAGCTTCTGAGCTCAGAGCTTAATACAGAGCCACACCCAAGCTTCTTCCAGTTTCAGTTTCTATTCAGCAGAGCAGACCTCATTGGCTGACATGTCTATCCAAACAGTCCCCATTGGCTAATTTAGTTGCTATGCCTATTCATTGGCTGACCTTGTTACCATATCTCCCCAATCATGAACTCTCATACACACTTAGAGATGTCTTCCATAATCTCACAGTTAAAATAACAATGAAGTAGACAGATATAGAACAGTAGATAGCACAGCAGTCCTCTAGGTGTTATTTATTTCCACTCCCCCCTCTGTCTTATCAGTACTTCTCTAGGTTGCAGGAGTTTAGTATATATTCCATTCACCAGTAGATGGCGCCTTCAGCTTAAATTTCGACATTGCACAAAATCTGACAAATATTTATTTCAGTTTTTTACAAATAGTCAATATTCAGACAAATAATTCCAGCATTTTAAAAAGCCTTACCAAAATGTTGCCAATAAAGTTTGAAAATCCAATCTTTATATTTTAAAGATTTTATACTCTCCCTTTAGTTTCTTTTCTTTCGGGTCTATAATTTTTTCTCTCTGAAATTATTTGCCATTTTGACAAGCATTAAAAAGAGTCTCTTTTCCAGGGTTTATTTTCTTTAGGGTTAGGTTCTAGGTAAAAAATAAATAAATCCAATCACTGTTCATTGACACTGCTCCAGCACATTCTTTGTTTCTTCGGCTGACCCAGCTTCAAGGCAGCCATAATGGCTGCTTCTCCTTTTCATCATTGGATGGGAGGAAACCCCTGGGTTCAGCTGAAGAGCTGCTGCTCTCTGTGACCTGCAGGGTACCCCTCCTTTCTTTGTCACTTCCATAGGATGACTTTAGCCCCTTGGGGAGGCCCTCCAACAAGGAGGATTTGGTGTGAGTTTGCAAGCCCCGCTCCTTGCATCTGATCTCACCATGACATCAAACTGGAACAATCAAAGTCCTATTGAGACATGTCTCTACTGTGAAACTTGCAGGTTATGAGAAAGTTCCATTAACAAACTCCTTGTCAGTGGAAAAAAAATCCTTTAGTGAAATGCAAACATTGAAATATGCAGTGTTTTTATTCTCCAAATCTATATGCTGTATATCTATTCAAAGGAAGACTTCAGAGCGGCATACAGTAAACTTCTTGAGGTTTACTGTTCTAACAATTAGTTAATCTTTAAGTAACAGCTGAAAAGGCTCCAGGGAAAATAGTTTCTTCCTCTTGCATCAAGAGCCATTTGTGATCAGAAGGATGTCTTTTGCAATGTGGCTTGTTTATTACGTTATATTCTACCGTGTTTCCCTGAAAATAAGACCAACTAGAAAATAAATCCTAGCATAATTTTTTTAGCATGCACTTAATATAAGCCCTACCCCAAAAATAAGCCCCAGTTAGGATTGTCAGCCAGAGGTCCATTGCAACACACAATGGATGTACTGAATTATAAAACAATAATAAAGAATATAAAGAAATATTATTGACATGTGTTCCCAAAGATGCTATTGATTTCATGACACCAATCATAGCTTTCCTGGAAGGAAGTTAGATGTGGTGGGAATTCACTGCTGCTTCTGGAGTTGATAATGACCTCTAAAAAATCCTCTAAAATCCAGCAGCCTCTGCATTAACAGCTAAAGAGCTTTCTCTTGTGGCCAGGAAGTTAATGGCTTTAGGTTATTTGTAGTTATCTGGATTTCAGATTGACACCATAAATATTCAACTCTGAATCCAGCTGAATGTAGCTGCTCCTGACTTTTGTGCGACCTAGCTGGAAACTTTAAATCAGCTCCTGCTTGACTTTCAAGGGACCAAAACAATAGAGGCCTACCAGATAGTATCGCTTCAGTGCTTTATTACTTTCAGTAGACCTCACTACAGAATTGCCTCAATGAAAGGCTCTCCCTAGGATGCTATACTTTTTGTTAACATTGCTAAGTCATTAAAATTTCCCTGTGGGAATATGAGTGCCCTAGATTGTGGCTGCACACAGGATTTCTAATATAAACCACATGTGATTAATATAGAAGGAAGAATCTGAATATGTTCCAGATGCAAATGCAGCAACGCATTATTAATCGGTTATTTATGATCTCTATCAGTGGGTTTTTGTTCACAAGATCTTGGAGGAGGGTAAGTTTTTTTTTTAGTGTTCATTTCTCTTTTGAGAGAGATCCTTGGGACTTTGCAGCTTAGGAGGCTTGGTTTTGAAGAGATGCTCCAGCTGTTTGGAGTTGCATGTCTATACTGCAAAATGCTAACAAGGTATAAGTAAAAAAAGATGTTGCTGCTTTCCTGAGATGTGTGTGTGTGTGTTTATGTACATACTTGCCTGCCTGCCTGCCTGCCTGCCTAAGAGACAGAGCTTCATTTCTTTTTTCTGTTGCCCTAAGATTAATGAGAAATAAGACTGAAAATATCAAATGGGCCATAAATATCTTTGCCTTTGTAGAACAACAATAAAACAAATGCAGATAATGCCTTTTCCAGATAATGCTGTTGAGAAAATAAGTTTGGTGCATATGGGAAAGCACCTTCTTCTCTGAGTCTGTTCTAGGGAGGATTTCAGAGATAGTTCCTTTTGTTCTATGGCAAGGGTGTCAAACTGGCAGCCCACAGGCTGGATGCATCATGCTCAGGCTACACCCACCCCACCCCACCCCAAATGATAAGTCACGTGACGGCAATGTGATGCCATGAGTCTGACACCCGTGTACTATGGCATCTGTGGATACAATCCTGTTGTGATATTTCTAAAAGTCTTATATTTTTATGCCTCCCAGGAGGTTTTCATGAATTGAGATGTACCATACCCCTATGACTGTTTGGATTCTGAAAAAAGCAGGAGATAGAAGAGGTGGAAGAAGGAAAATCCAATCCTTGGGAAGAAAACTTCCTGAAGCTTTTTCCAGTTGGATATTAATGGCTAAATATATTAATAAATATAAGTGAGAAATTTTTAAAACTCCCTATAAAAAGGGTGGCAGAGTGGCTTTGTAGGTAACGCAGCCAGATGCCTAGGAAGAAATTAATGACTTTATTGACTAGTTCTCAGCTAGAAAACTGATGGTGATGATGTTATCCATTCAGTCATGTCCGACTCTTGATGATTCTATGAACCAGGTCTCTCCACAATTTCCAATGTTGCACTATTTCTTTGAGTTTTTCTATGCTCTTGCTGGGGTCAGCTTTGATGCTATTAATAACTGGAGATTAAACAGATTTCTGACTTCCTTGGGGGATGCCCAAAAGTGCTTTTTCAAAAGACAACTGGACTTTCAAAAAGCAACTGGGCATCCCTGGTGAAAAATGATGATACTTCCATTTTTCAAAAGATAAAAAAAAAACAGGTGAGCCAGCAATCCTGGGTCCAATCCTAACCAGCAGAAAGTAAATAATTGGTGGTCTGAAGGTATCACACATTTTGGAGGAAAGTGATCACTTCCTGTTGGAGTTCAAGATAGTCAGGGAAGAAAAAGTTGAGAGGTATTAGGAACAAATTGCACTTCAGGAAGATGACTTTAATGAACTCAGATAAAAGACAAGCAATATATGATGATTCAAAATCCTGAAGGATAAACAATCAGAATGATCCTGAAAATACTGAAATTATAAGGAGAATGACAAGAAAAAAATGGGAAAAGTTTTAAGATACCTGTATACATGAATACTATGTTTCCCCGAAAATAAGACCTGGGCTTATTTTCTTTTGGGCTTGAAAATAAGCACTTGGGCTTATTTTGGGGAGGTCTTATTGTTTTTAAGTGTAGGAGGTGGCGAGCTCTCAGCTTGCCTCCCCCATGCCTCTGCCTCCGCCTGTTGCTGGTGCTGCTGCACAAGTTTCCCGCAAGCCTCCCATGAGTCAGACAGCTGTGCAGCATGTCGAGATCACCTGTCTTTTCCCCCCATCTCTGCCTCCATGCTCAGAGTTATTGGTATTTGCACTGTGCGGCTGGACACTGTTGGCCCCCAGGTGTTTGCCACCTCTTGTGCTGGCCATGCCCATCCCCCTGGCTTTTTCTTGGGGTAGGGTTTATATTAGACCCACCCCAAAAAATCAGACTAGAGCTTGTTTTTGGGATAGGTCTTATTTTGGGGAAAACATGGTAGTAAAAGAAATGCATAGAAAATGAACTCATTAGTACAAAGTGGATGCTAAAGCCAATACAGATAGTGTCAGAAAGGTTAAAACTCATAAGGGTCTTAGGCTGATGGAAAATCCAAATACTAATATGGGGTCTATTTGAAATTAAGAAAGTGTCAAGAAGGTTATTGGACTGGGTAAGGGAAGAAGTAATGGACAAGGATGAAAACAGGTTTAATGCTTTTTTGTGCATTGATTTTGTGGATTTGTTTCCTGTTTTTAAAGGAACAGCAACTCTACTTAACATTGTTAAAGAAAGTGGGGAAAATGCTGTTTAGTACTGATATAAGTACATTATAGTTTTGAACTCACCTTGCGACTTCTCCAGAGTTAAAAATTATGTCCCAGAATGTTGAAAAATCTGGCAAAAGTAATCCCAAAATCTCTGATTAAAATAACTCCCTTTTTATGATCCTGTAATTTCTTAATTCAGGATAGAGTCAGGGTGACTGGATGGAGATGAGCGATTCTGGTCAGTAATTCCAGGATCTCTGATTATATTCTGAAAATGCCTATAGAACTGGTGTGGTGCTGGAAGACTAGGAAAAAAAAGGAAGAGAGATCCAGAAAAACACTGGTTAGTTTATTGGGCAAGGAACTGGAACACATCATTGTGCAGCATGTTTGTGAGCATTTAGAAAATGTTGCCATTGCCAACAGCAAAGATGGCTTTGTCAAGAACAATTTGTGACAAATTAGCTTCAGACTAGGTCTAACTAGTTTGGTAGTTCAAGGGAATGATGATGTAATTACCTTGATTTCAGTAAAGTGCTAGATAACCACTTTCTCCTTATATTTTAGTGGATAAGATTTGCGACTAATTGAATAGTTACAACCAGAGAGTGTGTGTCTGTGCTACCCTGGAGGAAAGTATCACATATGGTCCCAGGAGTCTCCATCTTCAGTTCACTCTGTAGATGACACAGAAAATGGAATGTAGGCATGCTTATTAAAGTTGCAGATGCCAAAACTTCCGGTGGCTCCGCTTCGTTAATGGCGGGCTATTTCAGACTGCCAGTTCTGTGTGATTCTGTAGAGCTGTTTAGACAGCGTTAATCTGCTGTCAAGCAGCTTGTAAATCTCTTCCCTCGGGCAAAGAGGGGAAGGTGAGCATTCGGGCTGAAGTAGAGCCCCCAAGGAAAGCCCCAGGAAGATTTCTGGTGGTTTGTTGGGAACGCTCCTTCTATAGCCCGAAAAAAGCTACGGAATCCAGAACGCTTCTGCCAAATGGCAGAACAAAACGCAGCATCCATCTCTGTGACTGAAATGGATTACTGAAGGATGGCTAACGCGGACAGAGCTGAAAACAGGAGCGTTGGCATTTGATTGTAAGATGATTTTAACTGCCTGACAGAGAAGGTATTCGTATTCAAGAGTGGAGATGATGAAAGATGGCGTTTTGTGTATTGGAAGTGAAAGCTAAGCTAAGCAAAAGCTAAGGAAATGCTTATTACAATTGCTGGCGTGGAACCTTTAAGAAGAATATAACAAGATATTTTTTTTAAAATGGAATTTTTTTTTAAATCTCTTTTTTAATTATCTTTTTCTTACAGTGTTTAAGAAGAAAAGCTTATTGATTTTTTTCCTTTTTTTTTCTTTTTTTCTTCTTCTTGGTATTACTTAGTTTAAAAATGGCCTTCAAGCAAAGAGATTTAACCACTTCTAAAATATTGGAAATTTCTTCAGTTCAGATACGGAAATTGAAAGAAGATATTAAAGAAAGTCTAAGGAATTTTTTACAGGAGCTTATGGAGGCTCATCTTTCAGAAATAGATCAAAAATTTAATGAAATGGAGAAAGAAATACTGGATTTTAAAGATTTGGTGGAAGAGCAGAGGAGGGAGATGAAAAAATTAAAGGAATCAATTACCCCATTATTGTTATCTAGTATTCAGACAGAAGACAGACTGGATGAACTTAACCAAATTAATTTAGATTTGCAAAGAAAAATAGACAAAGTTCAAGTTAATTTGAATTTAGAAAGTAAAATAGATGATATTCAGGTTAAGGTAGATAGGGCAGATGAAGAAAGGGTTATATTACAATATAAATTAATGGAATATGCTATAAGGGTAAGGGATTTAAGAGAATGTAAAGAGGAAAATTTGAAAGAGATTTTTATTCTGGCCTTTGCTCAGATAGAGGGAGTGGAACCAGAAGATTTTGAAGTTAATATTGAAAAAAATTATCGTGTTAATTCTTGGTTGGCAAGGCAGAAGTGTTTACCGAGAGATGTGGTTATTTATTTTACAAATAAGAAGATTAGGTATGGAATTTTGCAAGCATTTTATAAAAATAAATTTCAAATATTAGGACAAGATATAATAATGATGAAGGAAATTCCTCCTAAAATGTTAAGAAAGAGAAAAGAATTTGCTTTTTTAGTGGATGAGCTTAAGAAACATCAGATATATTTTAGATGGGAGGTTCCAGCTGGTTTAACAGTGAATTATAAAGGAAGAAAGTATTTTCTCAATACAGTTTTTAAAGCACGAGATTTCTACAGTAATGTATTAAAGATTGGGAACCCTTTATTAATAGATGTTAAGTTAAATGCTGAATAGATGGTGGAAAATGTGTAAGACAGAAGAAGGGGAGGGAGAATGTTTAATTCTATTATATATGATTATGGTTAATTTTTGTTAATGATTTATTTTGGATATAAATGTGTAATTTTAGGTGTACTATTTGATATATTTGAGGTATAAAGGAATAGGAAGATGGAATATTGTTTAACTTTGGAGGATAGATAGTAAAATTTAGGAATTTGGATTAAATATTATAGTTAAGAGATGGATGTAATGTTGTTATATGGCTAACTAGAATTTAATTGTTATAATATATTTTGGATAAGTTATAGGTGTAATTTTAATAATGTTATTTGATATAAGCAAGGTAAAGTGAAGATTTTAATTATTACAATTGATATATTGGATATTTGTAATATTATTTGATGTATATAAATGTCAAAGATATGAAAAGATGGACTATTGTTTACCCTTGAAGGTTGGACAGAAAAATTTAAGAAATTAAGTTGGAAATATGAACTATTCTTGAGAGACTGCTTAAGGAAGAAAGACATTTTAGAAGAACCCTTGGTGAATATTGGAAGATGGAACATTGTTTTGATATTGATTGATGAAGGTTGGATATCAAAAACTATGTACTTTATTCAAGAACAAACACTAACTCAATCGGAAATTTCTGAGAACTCTAGGAGTGGAATGGTCTGATATATAATGGATTGGAAGAAATGTATTTTCTTTGTTTCTGGAAGGGGAGTTGAGGTTTTAAGGAGTGACTATGGATTATGATTTGTGTTATATTTTAATTTTTGTTGTTAGTTTTATACCCTGTATTCGGTTCTGGGAAGTCCCGGGGGGTGGGGGGAGGAAGGGGAAGGGAGGGGGAGGGGGGATGAGGGTAGAAAATGGATTGATAGTTAATGTACAAAGATGATTGAAGATGTATAATTAATGTAAGATCGGAGCTGCCTGGCTACCATTTCAGAATGATGGGAAAGAAGGAAGTAGAAGAGAGAAGGAGGTAGGAAAGAGAAGAGGAGGAAGAGGAAAGGAAGGAAGAGGGATAGAAGAGGGAGAAGAAAGGAGTAGGGAGGAAGGAGGAGAGGATGTAGATAAGAGAGGGGGAGGATGGTTGTGGAAAGTAGAAGAAGGTAGAGAAGGGAAGAGAGTTAAAGGAAGGGGGTGGTGACCGGGCAGGTCCGATTAATTGTATATGATGGTACATTAAATATGTTATTGGATATGAATGTTAAAATAAAACTTTTTTATTAATAAAGTTGCAGATGCCACTAAGATAGGGGATTTGCTAACACCTTAGAAAATAGTACCACAATTCCAAATGTTTTCAACAAACTTGAGCACTATGTTGGGGCTTATGGGGCAGGAAGTAAGTCTGAAACCAGACTTCTTTAGATAGAATGCCATTAACCACTCAAAAAACCTCCTTTTACAATCATAGGGCATGAAAAAGCAGGTTGAGATTTAAATCTTGGGACATCCTCATTGTTACTTGAGTTAAACCAATTATCTGCTGAAGCTGAGACCTTGACTTTTCCATGAGAGCTTTTAAGTGCAGTTAGAGCCCTGAAAGAGAGATTTATTACAGCAACCTGGGTGTGACTTCTGACAAACATTGGGCCAAATCCAACAGGATGATGTTCAGCTGTAACAAGTACAAGCTCCTGCTTCTGGCAAACAGAAAAATCACATGCATAAGTGCCATATTGAGAAGTCCCAGGTTGGTAGCAGTGCATGTGAAAATTATTTCAGAGGACTAGTGGACCACAATGTAATTGAACGGCTAAAAAAAACAATGCACTCTGCTGCATTAACAAACAAAGTAATTCCATGGTTTTCTACACTGGTTAGAATGAACTTGGAGCCCAGAGCCAGAGCCCTCCACTTAAAAAAAAAGAAAAGACTCAGAGAAAGTATTCAGAAGAAAGCTGATGGGATAATAAGCAGTCTGCAAAGCAAGGATAGAAGGAACAGTTAAAGTGGCATGTTTATCTTCAAAAAGAAAAGATTTATGTAAATATATAAAAGGCTGCAGAGAAAAACAGGGGTAAAGTTGCCAAGATCCTTAGCAAGTAAGAGACAATAAATGAGATCTCAGCTCTGGGAAAGGAGGGAACATGGGAAAGAGATTCAAAATGCCCCCGCCTTGTTTGTGTATGGTAGAAAGAGGAGTGTATGGGAGGTGGAACTCTGGCATATTTTCAAGATTGTATTATTATATGCTACAACACTAAAGCAGAGTTCCTTGTAATATCTATTTCCTGACCTGCCCTATCTCAAAGGGCTGACATTAATCTGGAAAGCCTCTCTCTTCTAATCAGACATGATTAATCAGACTGAGAAACAGCATGAGATCCACTATCTGCAGAACATTTTGCTAAATCCAACATCAACACAAGTAAATATACGAATAACCAACTTGTGTAAGTTGGCTTGCCTCAACCAGGAATGGCTCAACAGCCTGCAACCCAACCAATATGTCTTTGCTTTGTTTTCATGAAATTTATCCCAGAATCAATTTTTGAATTCCTGACTCAGTGTGAAATATCTATGGTGGGTTGCAAGGGTGGGTTTCAATTTTTTTTACTACTGGTTCTGTAAGTGCAGCTTGGTGGGTGTGGCAGGGGAAGAATACTGTAAAATCTCCATTCCCTCCCCACTCCAGGGGAAGGTTACTGCAAAATCCCCATTTCCTCCCAATCAGCTGTGACTTGGGAGGCAGAGAATAGATGGGCTGGGGCCAGTCAGAGGTTCTCCAAACTACTCAAAATTTCTGCTACTGGTTCTCCAGAACTGGTCAGAGCCTGCTGAAACACACCTCTGGTGGGTTGGCCCACAGATTGCTCCAGAATTTTTTGTTCTGAATCTGTTGAAGGAAGGGGTGGCCAAATGGGTTGTGAAACACATTGAAGGCAATGCTCCATTGCTGGATAATCACCAGAATTTCATGCAAAGTTTTAGAGCTAAATTTGAAAATCTGACTAGGACAGTAATCACACATTGAGATATTTGTCAGCTGAAACAAGGCAACTGCAGAATTTGTGAGAACATATCAGATATTCAGTTATATGCCAGAGATATGTAACGGAATGTGTTTGCTCTGACCAAGTTCAAGAAGGATTTGCTGATGAACAAAGAATTTGTTCTCACTACAGAATTTGTAGTATTTCTGATATTGTGTGTTAATTGATGGGAAATTGGAAGAGTTGAGGGATGAAGGAAATAAATAGTGGGAGAAAATTTTATAGCTTCTCTTCACTCATACTTCTTCTCTATGACCATCTTGTTTGAGAACCCCTGAAAATAGAAACAACAAAAAGATCTCTGTCTTCAACAGAGAAACAGAGAAGAGTCCAGTTTATCTTTCTAGCTCAGAACCTCAGGATGTGCATTGATAAGTACAATCATGCACCTCACCTGTGGAATTGCAGGCCACATAGCAAACAAATGCCCAGATTGCTCCAAATCTTCATCTTCAACAAATGTCTCAGGTTTCCCTCCCAACTTGATGGCAGAGGGGCCCTCAGACAATGAAAACAAGCTCAAGCAACCAACAACCAACAACCAACAACAGGCAGATACATTTATCACTGGTGCTGTTTGCACATTCTTACATTTAGAAATACTAATCTTTGCTCTTATAGATTTGCATGCAACAGCCAATTTCACATATCAGACCACAGTGCAACAATTTAAATAACCCACACATTTGTTAGAGAAGTCTAGGTTGTAGAAATGATTGACTGTCATGCACTTTGAGCTGATCCTTTCTGTGCTGCACAACAGCTTTGCAACTGATAATAAATGATCATACTGGATTCTTGCCACTCTAGATCACAGCTTCCTTACATGTTCCCATAGTGCTGGTTGTTAATTAGTTGTAGACCCATAATCCAGATGTTCACTGGGGGTAAGAAATGATCTTTTCTTTCTCAAAGATGTCAACAGTACCATTTGCAAGCTTCCCAATCATATCCTTTTGCCTGTCCTACTTAGCTCTCTAAATCACCCTCCTTGCCATAAGAATACATAGAGCTTGCTAATGTTTTGAGAAAGTAGGAAGAAACTACATTGCCTCAACATCAGGTCTATGTCTGTACCATCATCTTAAAACCAGGAGTCCAAAGGCAATACCCCACATCTACTCACTAGCTGTCTACACTGAATTACTTTCTGGACAATAATTCAAACACTTTCTTTGCCCTTATTATCTGCACCCACATTTGAATTCTGTGAAGTGAAAATTCTTTTAGGACTGGGCATGATTCATGAACAAGAATTATTAGTACCCATTGCTTATTTCAGTCTTACTGAGCTGCTTTCAAATTGCACTTGTTTTCAGAAAATTGAAGTTGAGAATCACATACAATTTTAACATGAATATTTTACTGCTTTTGATATCTTCAAGTGTGATTATAACTAACTTTGGATTACTTAATTGTGATGCAGTCTCCAAAATATTTTCTAATATTTAGGACAAATATGTAGTGATGCACTTTGATGACATTGATTTGTTTTCAGAAGACCCACATTTCAGAAATGTGAAATTTTGATGTATTAAGATTTCAATGTGGCATGCTTGCATATAAATGTATTAACTTGGACCCATGTTCCAGGCATCACCCTATTTGAGGGGGGGCAGGTGCCAGCACACAGCCCCAGCAGCAGCCAGTATCCCCATTCAGGAACCCCTGGCAGCAGCAGCTGCTGCCTGGATAAGTCCTAGTGTGAAAGAACCGACCGCCACCTTCCCTAGCAGTCTGATTCAATGGGTGACCTGACAACCTGGCTTACTTACTGAGCCATGGTGGCACAGTGGTTAGAATTCAGTACTGCAGGCTACTTCTGCTGACTGCCAGCTGCCTGCAATTTGGCAGTTCGAATCTCACCTTCCAACCTTCCAAGGTCAGTAAAATGAGAACCAGATTGTTGGGGATAATATGCTGACTCTGTAAACTACTTAGAGAGGGATATAAAGCACTATGAAGTGGTATATAAGTCTAAATTCTATTACTATTACCTCTTGACCCAAGTCTGGAACTACATGGAGTGCCAATGAGCAATGTGTCCAGATGAGCATGCCCAGGCCAATGCTGTTACATCAAACCTGGAAGGGATGCAGTGGGATGCCTGGTGTCTCTCCATGATGAGGGAACTCCAGAGCTGAAAGATTTGGATGCTTTCATGCAGATGTTACAAGACATATTTGAAGACCCACACAATAGCTTGGTGTGCAGAAACCCGTACCTGTTCCCTATGGCAGGGCAAGCAGCTGCTGGCAGAGTACATCCAAGATTTTTATAGCCTGGCAGCTCATCTGAGAGATTAGCCCAAGAGTATGCTGGTCTACCAATTCTGGGAGGGGCTAACAAGGAGCTGTACCACAACTGCCTATTCTGGAAGATGCCCCATGACCTTCGAGCATGGTACAAACGTGGAGTTCGACATGATGGAGTACCAGGACCACACTGTGCATGAGAACCAGATCTGCCAAATGCCCAAGTGGAACCCAGCACCCTCTGCAACCCATACCACAGGGGAGAAGCCCCACCAGAGACTAGTGGCATGTTTCCAATGTGGGTAGGAAGGCCACCCAGCAGCCAATTGTCTCGTGCCATGGCCAGGATCTCCACCCCGAGCCTGAGCCCAACCAAAGCCGAAAAAACCACCCCTGAAGCTGAAAGAGAAAACAGAGGTGTCTCAATGGGTCATGGAGATCTCTCCCCAATCCAGTGAAGAGGAGGGAACTCCAACCCATGGAAAACCCAGCTTGGTCTTCTATGAAAGCAAAAGCAAAGGGAAAGATGACCCAATGATAAGTGGCACCATCATCGCAATGATGACCCAGGTGGAGATTTTGGTGCCCTCCTCATGAGTAAGTGGGGCCCTTGTTGCCTATTTAGCCTTCATACAATGGAAAAACTAGGATTAAGACTGAAGAAGATAAGACAGCCCACGGGGTTTTCCAAGTTAGATAGTTCACTATGGGAGGGGCACCAGCAACTTGCCTAATGAAGCCAGTGAGCCTCAGGGATGGGACACATGTAGATACTATTCATTTTATTGTGGCTGTGGAATGATTGAGACCATGGTCCTAGGACTAGCCTGGTTAAAGAAATGGAATCCATCAGTAGATTGGGACAACAACAAGTGGCAAATTAGGAAGAAAGTGGCTAGCCAACAGGAATCAGTGAAAGTGCTGAATGCGAGGCACAAGCCTGCAGTTAGGAAAGTGAAAATGAAATCAGCGAGGAGTTATAATCACTTGTTCCCTCTGAATACTGCAACCTAGCAGAAGCATTCAGTGAAAGGGAATTGGATGTGCTCCCACCCCATTGTCCCACAGGCTGTGCTATTGAAATCTTGTCAGGGGTTAAATTACTCAAGCTAAAGATGTATTCCATGATGGCAAGGGAGATGAAGGAACTTCAGGGATTCATAGACAAGAACTTAGCCAGAGGATTTATCCACCCACCAAAAACAAGGATGACTACCCTTGTATTTTTCAAAGAAAGATGCATCTCTCAGATTATGCATAGATTACTGAAGATTGAACTGCATCTGTTTGGAGAATATGTATCCCCTCCCTCACACAAGGGACATGCTGGGCTACCTAGCCAATCTTTATTAAACTGAACTTGAAGGAAGCTTATTACTGAGTAGGGATTAAAGAGTGGGGATGAGTGGAAAACTGCATTCAACTGCCCTCTGGGTTGCTACCAATTTCAGGTGATACCATTTGGGTGCAAGGAATGCCAGCAGTATTCATGCAACTAATTTATATTGAGACCATGGAAGAGCACGCAAGGCTAGTGAGAGCAGTATTTGATAAGTTGCGCAAAGCCCACTTGTATGCAAAGCTATCTAAATGTGACTTCAATGAGCCCAGCCTAGACTATCTGAGATACTGCAACTCCATGGATAGGGTGGAGATGGATCCAGGCAAGGTGAGAGTGACTGCTGGAATAGGAGGCCTCTTGAACCAGGAGGCAGTTACAGAGTTTCTTGGACTCACAAACATTTACCGGCAGTTCATCCCCATGTTTGCACAGATAGAGCTGCCCATCAGCATCTTACTCAAGACGAGAGGGGGAGTGAAGTCCAAACTGAATCAGCCACTAAATTGGTCCATCAAATGCTAGGCAGCCTTTGAAAAGCTGAATCAGCTATTTGCTGCTGAGCCAGTCTTGAAGCACCCAAACCCAGATGAGCCTTTTATGATCCAGTGATATGGCAGTAGGGGTGATTTTACTCCAGAGGAACAAAAAGGGAAAGTTGCAATCGTATACCTATATGTCTCGCAAGTTGCCTGATACTGAGAGGCAGTAGGTCATCTGGGAGAAGGAGGCTTATGCAGTCCGATGAGCTCTTCTCACCAGAAGGCCATTCTTAGAGGGCAGTAAAATTCCATTTGAAGTCTGGATGGACCACAAGAACCTGGAGGTGTTAAAGGCCCCAAGGAATTATCCCATGCAGGCAGCTCTCAGTGCCAGCACTCACGAGGTGGCAAAAAACAGTCTCCCCACAGCTAGCTGGGGATTCAGTGATGCAATTGTTAAAATATGTCTTAGGGACAGGTGAATGGCTACAGAGACATAAAGATGATCTGTTCTTGAAGGAGGGCTTGGCATGGAAGGGGAGTAAAGCAGGGGTGAAATCAAAAAATTTTCCCTACCAGTTCTGTGGGCGTGGCTCAATTGGTGGGCCTTGCTTGATGGTCAGATGACTGGGTGGGCGTGGCCAATAACAATAAATAATAAAAATAATAAACAAAGTATAAAAAACAATGAGGTATCAAAAACCAACTTTCACACTTTACACACACACAACACAACACAACACAACTGACTCACACAATGTAAAAGCAGCTGCATTTCACACTTCACACATCCACAAAAAGCTCAAAAACCAACTTTCACACTTTACACAAATACAACTCTCTCTCTCACACACACACACACACCACACACACAAAATGCCACATACAGCTTTCTGAGATTTTGTGTGTTTGTGTAGTTAGAGTGAAACACTACAGAAACATACCAAATCTCAGAAAGCTGCACAAATATTTTATTTTATTTTTTTATTTTATTTTATTGTGGACTTAAAATCCCAGAGTTCCTCAGCCAGCAAAGCAGGAAGTCAAAGCAAGCATTTTTTTTTCTTCAGTAGCTGAAGAAAGCATGGCGTTGCCAGCCCGAAAGAGCAGTAATTATAGGTAAGTGAGGAGGGGGAATTGGCTGGGCATGGGTGGGGGCTCTTGTAAGTGGGGGCTGTTAAAAAGTGAGTTTAAAAGCCTGTGAGGATCAGGAAACTCCTCTGGGATCACCAGAGGAGGCTTTTAAAACTTCATTTTTTTTCTTGTTTTTTTTCCGCTTCGGCTGAAGAGGGTTTTTTTAAAAAACTTTTAAAGGGTTTTGATGATCTCTGCTCAGCCCCACGATCATCAGAGGGTTTTTTTTTTAACTTTTAAAGGCATGTTTCGGCTGAAGAAAAACTTTTAAAAGTAAAAAAAAAACCTCTGCTGATGGTGCGGCTCAGCAGAGGCAGGGGGGCAGGGGCAGGGATTTTTGCTACCGGTCCTCCGAACCAGCAGCTGTCATCACTACCTAATCGGGAGAGCCGGTGCGAACTGGGAGCATTTCACCCCTGGAGTAAAGTGTATGTCCTAGCCAGCCAGAGAACCTTGATCCTGCAGGGGAGCCGTAATCTGCAGGACATTTTGGGTTTGTGAAGACCTTTCACCTGGTAAAGAGACAGTTCTGGTAGCCAAAGGTAAAAAAGGACGTAGAAGCTTATGTGACCAGCTATGTATGCCTCCATGAAACGCCTACCTGGGAAGCCTCCAGGCTTGCTAGAGTTGGTAGCCAACCTAGCTAGCCCATGGAAGGAGATATCCATGGACTTTATTGTGGAGTTGCCTGAGAGTGCTAGGAAAACAGTAATTTGAACTGTGAGAGAGGTCATCACACCAAGTCAACATCCTGTTTCCCACCCCCAAAACTACATATAAGAAACTAATGTTGCAACAATAGAAGCAAAACTGTCAAGTTTGGGATATGGTTGCTTAGTTTGATTTGCTGTTTTAATGCAAGTTTCCAATGTGACTCACAAATCTGCTTCATTAAGTGATCTTATCAAAGTTTCATCAGAAAGTGATATCCCTTTGAAGTTACTACTATAATAGTTGTAGATAAATTTCCATATTAATTGTAATTCTTACTGATTAATACATAGAAATGTAAGATATTTTAAAAGGCATGGACGGGTAAACCCGGCATTTGATTGTTCAGTTTGTCTAACAGCTCATCTCCTATTCATGTATCAGATAAAGTAGAGGTCCTCCCACTACTGCCTTCCTCATTGCTTCCTGAAGCTGAGGACACATATGCTGTAGCCCTTATATTTTGACAATTACCTTGAACTCCACTGTAATTCAAATTTTCTTCTTGGAAATGTGGTGACTGTCAGGTCTTGGTAATGCAGACAGCTGATGTGGTATTCTGTTTAGTGCCATATTAATAGTAGTTCAAAAACTTCTGAAAACTGGGTAAGTTCAAGATTCTCCAAAAGGCAGACTGCATCTACAAATTTCAGATGGAGGAGAAACTGGTGCTATTTCAAACTTTTTAAATACACTGTCCCAATTCTTGAAAAGTCTGAAAATTTTTAGAAAAACTTACCAGGCTGACAGTTAGCAGAAGCATCCCCATGTCCAAAATACTAAGGGTTCAATATTCTTCTAGCAATAATGGAGCATCTATAAAAAATTGAGACTATTACCCAGACTCTAGAATAGAATAGAATTGTTTATTGGCCAAGTGTGGTTGGACTCACAAGGAATTTGTCTTGGTGCATACACTCTCAGCGTACATAAAAGAAAAGATACCTTCATCAAGAATCATAAGGTACAACATTTAATGATAGTCATAGGGCACAAATAAGCAATCAGGAAGCAATCAATATCAATATAAATTGTAAGGATACAAGCATCAAAGTTACAGTCATACAGTCATAAGTGGAAGGAAATGGGTGATGGGAACGATGAGAAGATTAATAGTGCAGATTTAGTAAATAGTTTGACAGTGTTGAGGGAATTATTTGTTCAACAGAGTGAGGGCGTTTGGGAAAAAACTGTTCTTGTGTTTAGTTGTTCTGGTGTGCAGTGCTCTATAGTGTTGTTTTGAGGGTAGGAGTTGAAACAGTTTATGTCCTGGATGTGAGGGGTCTGTAAATATTTTCATAGTCCTCTTTCTGACTTGTGCAGTCCTCAATGGAAGGCAGGTTGGTAGCAATTGTTTTTTCTGCAGTTCTAATTATCTTCTGAAGTCTGTGTCTGTCTTGTTGGGTTGTAGAACCAAACCAGACAGTTATAAAGGTGCAGATGACAGACTTAATAATTCTTCTGCAGAACTGGATCAGCAGCTCCTTGGGCAGTTTGAGATTTCTGAGTTGGCGCAGAAAGAACATTCTTTATTGTCCTTTTTTGAAGATGTTTTTGATGTTAGCTTTCCATTTTAGACCTTGCAATATGGTAGAACCTAGAAATGTGAAGGTTTCTACTGTTGATATTGTGTTGTCTAATATTGTGAGAGGTGGAAGTATGGAAGGGTTTCTCCTAAAGTCTACCACCATTTCTATGGTTTTGAGTGTGTTCAGTTCCAGATTGTTTCGGTCGCACCATGAGGCTAGTCATTCAACCTCCCATCTGTATGCAGATTCATCATTGTCTTGAATGAGACCAATCACTGTTGTGTCATCTGCGAACTTCAGTAGTTTAACCGATGGATTGTTAGAGATGCAGTCATTGGTATATAGAGAGAAGTGGGGAGAGCACACAGCCTTGGGGCGCCCCTGTGCTAATTGTACAGGTATCTGATGTGATTCTGCTTAGCTTCACCTGTTGCTTTCTGTTTGTTAGGAAGCTTATGATCCACTTACAAGTCTGTTCAGGTACCTGTAGCTGGTTTAGCCTAGTTAGAAGAGTGTCTGGAATGATGGTATTGAATGCTGAGCTAAAGTCTACAAAGAGGACCCTTGCATAGGTCTTCGGAGATTCAAGATGTTGTAGGATGTAGTGCAGAGCCATATCAACAGCATCATCTGTTGATCTATTTGTTCGGTATGCAAACTGCAAGGGGTCTAACAGTGGATCCGTGATGGTTTTCAAGTGGGACAGCACTAGCCTTTCAAAGGTTTTCATGATTAAAGATGTTAGAGCAACTGGTCTGTAGTCTTTCAGTTCCTTGATGGTGGGCTTCTTCTGCACTGGGATGATAGTAGAGTGTTTGAAGCAAGAAGGAACATAGCATATCTCTAGTGATATATTGAAGATATGGGTGAAGATAGGGACCAATTGGTTAGCACTGACTTTTAAGCAAGAAGGAGTTATCTTGTCTGGGCCTGGAGCTTTTCCTGGCTTTTGTCTGTGAAATAGGTCTTGCACTTCCTTTTCTGTGATCACTAGGGGTTGTGAACCCAATGGGATGGGGTCAGTTGTAGGAGGCTTGGCTGTTGTTGGTGTGTCTGAGATGGGGGTTGTGGAGATAGGTGGCTGTAGTTTCCTTTCAAACCTGCAGGAAAACATGTTTAGGTCATCTGCCAGTTGTTGATTTCCTTCAGCCTGGAAAGGAGGTTTGCCATAGCCGGTGATATTTTTAAGAGTTTTCCACATGTTTGCTTGTTCATTTGTTGAGAACTGATTCTTTAGCTTTTCAGAGTAGCTTCTTTTTGCTGCTCTGATCTCCCTTGTTAGTGCATTTCTGGCCTGATTGTACAGCATTTTATCACCTTTTCTGTAGACTGCCTCTTTGGAACGACGTAATCCAAACTGGTGATCTTTTCCCTCCTTCTGAGTAAGTTGTCATCTAAAATAATACTGTTTTTATTCTGTTTTATTAGGCATTTGATTGGCAACTCTGAACTTCCTATCAGACTCATTGTCTTCCCTGCTGCTTTATGATCTCTTTGAGTGACCATATTGGTGGCTCAGTTGCAAGTTCAAATAAATGGTATACAGGTTTCAGTTTCTGCAGCTGCAACTTCTGGTAGTAGTTTCTGACAAAATTGCAAATTCCTTCAAGTCACTGGTAGTACTGAGCTAGCCAAGCATCTTTATTCTTTTGCATTAAAAACACTTTCAGAATAGAGACAACTCCTCCTGGTTCTCTTGCTCTAGCATTCATAATTGGAAACTAATGGTGCATAAAAACTGATTATGTGGCTGAAACTTGCATTACTCCAGAAGAGAATCTTAGTGACTTATAATGGTTGTCTTCAGTCCCAAGTGACTATAATCCCAAACCAACTCTCTTCCAGCTCTTCATTCTCTTGTCTGGCAACTTCAACAGCAGGAAAAGAAGGCTAATCTACATTCTTCCTCTTTCTTAAGAGACAGCAACCAGCTGCAACTAAATTCCAGTATCAAGTAACCGGGATAGCATAATTTTCTCCAGTTGCCCTATTTTCTCTATTTGTATGGACTTCAGATTCCTCTGAAGCCACATTTATCAGGCTTGTTCTGCCGAGAGTCCAGAGATGTATTGCACAAGAAACATGATCGCTTGAGGAATACTATAAATCCTGAGACTGCCATTCCACTTGCTATGTATTCTGAAGAAAGGAAAGGACATCTTCAGCAGGTTTGTTGGTACGACCTCTGTTGCTATCAACAACATAGGCAAAATGAAAAGGAACAGTGAGGGTGGAAGTCCTCTGGATAACAGGCTCATAGGACATGGGTTATATGACAGGGAAGGATACAGGAGACCTCCTCCCTTGAGCATCCTCCCTAGGTCACATAGCAAAAGAATGAATGAAGAAATGCTGGATTCCAACAACTGCTACATTATTGATAACAAGCTGTGGGAAACCTATATCTGTGGTGAAAGGGGGAGACTCGGGTGCACCAGGAATAAATAAATCTGATTTTAAAAGATTTGGTTGATGGTGGCTGAGCATATAAAGCAAAACTGTCAAGGCTACCTCCCTCAGTTTACTCAAGCAAGATACCAATTAACAAATTCCTTGTCAACCTGAAGGTCTTTTCTCCATTTTTCAAGTTTTCAATTAATAACATCTTCCTCTCCTGTATAGGAGGCTGCTACTTATCTCCTATTGCTAGGTTTCATCGCAGTAGAGACTTTTATTCTCCCTACTCTAGTAAGATCTAGGAGTAGTAACTATTTTGCTTTTCTGTGGGACAAGGACTCCCAGCTTCCAATAAAAATGATGCTTGGTTACTTCCAGAAAAAGGCTACATCAACAGAAGCATAATTAAATCATAGGAAGCCCACTGTACATTATTCTGCATTAGTCAAACCCACCCAAAGTATGGGGGCAAGTGCATTTAAGAAGAAATTAGAACACTTCAACATGTTCAAAGAAAGGCAATGAGAATAGAGGGACTGGAAATTTTGTCCCACCATGAGAGATTGAAGGAACTGGGCAAGTTCTGCACTGAGAAGGAAGAACTGTGGGGAATATGGTAGGCCTTCTGCACATTCAGAAGATAACACAGTGTGCCTAACATTCCCTTCAATATCCCAGACTTTTTTTATTCAAAAGCAACCAAGGACAAGTCTATCTTTATGATCCTCACAGCTATCTTTTCTGACCTGCTTTTCATGATTCAAATTATTATTATTATTATTTTTATTGAAAGAGTTTTAAAAAACAAAAACATTTTTCCCCCTTTTTTCCCCCTCCCTCCCAAAAAAAAAAAAAACCCTTCCCCCTCCTCCCCCGGCTTCCGGGTCAATCACAAGGTATTGTTATACATAAACCAAACATAGAATAAAATTTTCCTTCAATCCAAATAACCACATCCAAAGCTTTTCATCTCCCAACCCCTCCCATTACATAAAATAACTTTCTAATTATTCAAAGGCAATCTGATATTTCTTAATCTGATATCTGTTTTGTAGATAATCAATCCATTTTTCCATTCAATTAAATATCTTTCCTGCGTATTGTCTTTTAAAACGCTGAGATTTTAGCCATCTCAGCCAAATTAATAACTTTCAATATCCATTCTTCTATTGTAGGTATCTCTTCTTTCTTCCAGTATTGTCCAATCAACAGTCTTGCTGCTGTTATTAAATTCAGAATCAATTTAGTCTCAATCCCTGTACAATCCATTATAATTCCCAAAAGGAAAAATTGTGGCAGGAACTTTATCTTCTTCTTCAGTACATTTTGAATAATCCACCAAATTCTTATCCAAAAGACCTTAATTTTCTTGCAAGTCCACCAAATATGAAAATATGTAGCATCATCACAATCACACCTCCAACATTTCGCTTGGATATTAGGATACATACATGATAATTTTTTGGGATCTAAATGCCATCTATAAAACATCTTATAAAAATTTTCCCTTAAATTCTGTGCTTGTGTAAACTTAACATTTCTAACCCAAATTTTCTCCCATGTTTCCAACATTATTGGTTCCTGAATATTCTGTGCCCATTTTATCATACAATCCTTTACCAAATCCTTTTCCGAATCTATTTCAAGCAACACATTATACAATCTCTTTATATGCTCCTGGGTCTGATTTCTAATTTGCTTTATTAAATTTTCCTCCTTTGCATTATACCAATTTTTTGATCTTCTTTCCATCTAGCACTTATTTGCCCATATTGAAACCAAGTATAATTCCTCCCTTCTTCATTTAATACCTGTAATGATTTTAATTGCAATCTACCTCCTTCAGCATACAAAAGTTCTTTATAAGTAATCATTTCCTGTTTCTGTTCTATATTTATATTCTCTATTGCATGTCTGGGGCTGGCCCATATAGGAATCTTGTAATCTAATTTATAGGAATATTTTTCCAGACCATAAAGAGCACTTCTCAACACATGATTCTTAAAAGCCCTATCCACTTTTTTCATAAAATAAATCGCATGCCATCCATATAACAAGTCATAACCTTCTATATTCAAAATTCTTTCCTCTGTTAAGTTAAACCAGTCACTTATTACTGAAAGGGTTACTGCTTCATAATATAGTTTAAAGTTAGGCATTCTTAAACCACCTCTTTCCCGTGAGTCCTGTATTATTTTCATTTTAACCTCGCCTTTTTACCCTGCCATATAAATTTATTAATCCCAATCTGCCAATCTTCCAAATTTTTATCCTTTTTAATTATTGGTATCATCTGGAACAGAAACAAAAATCTAGGTAACACATTCATTTTAATAGCCGCAATCCTTCCCAATAGGGATAACTGCAATTTCTTCCAGCCACTCATATCATTCTGAACTTTTTGCCATAGCAAGTCATAATTATTCTTATAAAGTTTCTTGTTCGATGAGCTAATATAGACCCTAAATATTTAACCTTTTTTACTACCTCAAATCCTGTCATTTCCTCTAGTTTTTGTTTCTGTTGTATAGACATATTTTTAATTATCACTTTTGTTTTATTCTGATTTATTTTAAATCCTGATACCTTTCCATATTTATCAATTACTTCCAACAAAAATCTACTTGAATTTATAGGATTCGTTAACGTAACCACTACATCATCTGCAAAAGCTCTAACTTTATACTCATATTGTCTAATCTTAATTCCCTCTATTTTCATTAATTCTCGTATTTTATCTAATAATGGTTCCAGAGTCAAAACAAACAATAATGGTGATAAGGGACATCCCTGTCTCGTTCCTTTCGCAATCTTAATAACTTCTGTCAAACTACCATTTACTATAATCTGTGCTGTTTGCTCTCCATAAATCGCTTTAATTATTCTAATAAAACAGTCTCCAAATTGCATTTTCTCTATTAATTTAAATAAAAAATCCCAATGCAATCGATCAAAGGCTTTCTGCATCCAAAAAAATAAGTGCCGCTGAAGTATTCTTCTTTTCCAAATATTCCAATATATTAATAATCTGTCTAACATTATTCCTCATCTGCCTCCCTTTTATAAAACCAGATTGATCAGTATGAATTCTTTGTTGTAAAACTAACATTAATCTATTTGCTATTATTTTTACAAAATCTTATAATCATTATTTAAAAGTGAAATCGGCCTATAGTTACCAGGTTTAGAGCAGTCTTGCTCCTCTTTTGGTATCAGTGAAATAAAAGATGTTTTCCATGACGGGGTATTCCACTCCTAATTGTATCTGATTAAATAATTCTTTAAGTGGGCCTAATATTTCATCCTGTGTTTTTATAATAAGTTGCTGTAAGACCATCTGTACCAGGGTTTTCCCATTTTAATTGTTTAATTGCCTCCACTATTTCTCCAGTAGCTATCGGCCGATTCAGCTCCTCCTCTGTTCTAATGTTAGAATATTAACCTTATAATCTTTCAAATAATCATAAATGTCCCTATTCAATATTTTGTCTTTTGCATATAGTGCAGTATAAAATTCTGAGAATGCCTTTTAATTTTATCCTGTTGGTATATCTCTTTACCTTTATATTCTATTTTTTGTATGACACGTGCTTTCTGTTTCTTCCTTAAATTATATGCCAACCATCTCCCAGGTTTATTTGCATTACAAAAGGTATTATGTTTAGCATATTGTATATTCGTTGCCACCTGGTCTGCCATTAACATATTAAATTGACTCTGTAATATTTTTATAGCCTCTTTAAGTTTATGATCTTGTGGGTTTTGAATTAATAACTGTTGCTTCCTTTGAATTTCTTCTTCCAAATACCTACGCTGCCTTTGTTTATTATTCCTTTGCCTATTGTCCAAGTAAATCAATATCCCTCTAATAAACGCTTTGCTCGCCTCCCACACAGTTCCTATAGGTGTCCCTTTGTACATATTAAAATCAAAAAATTCTTTTAACTGTTTCTTACAATAAGTTACATTATCCTCATATCTAAACAGATTTTCATTCAACCTCCATGTTCTACCACCTTTTTTCCCTTGTAATAATTCCATCCATACTGGGCTATGGTCAGTTAAACACCTCGGAAATATCTTCGTTTTCTTCACCCTAGAAAGCAAGTCATTAGAAATTAAAATAAAATCAATACGTGAAAAAGATTGATGCCTATCAGAAAAAAGTAAAATCTCTCTCATCTGGATTCCGTAACCTCCATATATCTCTAAACTCAAAGTCTTCCATCATTTCAAAAAAGGATTTTGGTAATTTTGCATGTATAGGTATCTTCTTGGAGGAGGTTCTCTTATCCCTTCTTGTATCAATTACTCCATTCCAGTCTCCTAATAAAATAAACGAACTATAATCCCAGAGGGTCAACCTCTCATGTAACATTTTGTAAAACTTTTCTTGTTGCTGATTAGGTGCATAAATACCTATCAACAAAGTCTTTTGCATCTATCACCAGTTCAATAGCAATAAATCTTCCTTGAATATCTGCCTCAATTAACTTAGCTGGTATATCCTTCCTGATATATACAACAATTCCATGCTTCTTTTCCAAAGCTGATGCAACAAAATGGTTACCCAATTTTGAATTAATTAAATATTTTTGGTCTGATAATTTTATATGTGTCTCTTGCAAACAAATCACATCATCTTAAATTGTTTCAAGTAGTGAAATATTTTCCTTCTTTTCTGAGCTGAATTCAAGCCATTAACATTCCATGACAAGATTCTATTTGCCATTACTGGCCTCCTGAAGCTTTGAAGCAGACAACGAAAGCTCCTCCTCCGGTATCTTCCGTCTAGCTCCTCCCACAGCTTCCATACTGGGATCCTGACTTTTACTTTGAGACTGTTGCTCTTCTTTACGCTTAAGGGCTCCTCTTGTCACCCTTTGCTCTTGTGGTTCCTCTAATACTGGCAGCAATAAAGGCCCTTGGATCACCACGCCTTCTTGAGTCTCTTGGAGGTTTTCTATCACTTCTATTTCGACTTTCAAAACTGTAGAAAGAAAATCCTTTGCCTTTAAAACAGTGTCAATTCTATATCTCCTTCCTTGATAGAATACTGTCAGTCCAACTGGCACCTCCCATCTGAATTGAATCTGATGTTTTTTAAGTTCTTGTGTAAAAAAAGCAAATTCCTTCCTGTCTCTTAACATCTTTGAAGGAATCTCTTTCAACACCTTCAACTCCTGTTCTCCAATTTTTAAAGTTGTCTGATATGAAACTTGCAGAATCTGATTTCTCATAGTCCTTTTCACAAAATAAACCACAATGTCCCGAGAAAGCTTTCTCTGTCCTGCAATCCAGGAATTAACTCTATATATTTTATCAATTTGGTAAGCTACCTCTTGGAGGTCCACTTCAATAAATTCAGCCAATGCTTCTGATATAATTTTTCTTAAGTCTTCTCCACGCTCTTCTTGCATACCACAATTCTAAGAGCTCCTTCCATAAGTTTATATTGTAATATCACAACCTGATCTTCATTTTGATCCACTTTTTTCTGAACACCTTTCATTTTGTCTTCTAAATGCTTATTTGACTGAGAGATCTGTTGCATTTCCACTTCCAATCCTTCAATTTTTTTACTCAGTCCTTGAACTGCCATAAGAATATCTTCTCTTATTTTTGCATTAAAATTCTCCATCATCTCTTTTTGCCTATCTTCAGAAAGTTTTAATTGTTCTTTCAATATTTCCTCAAGACTTGGTTCAGATCCCCTTCTTCCAGAAGGCTTTAAAGGTTTAGCTGCCATTCTGTCTTCAAAAGAATCAGGAATTCAAACTTAATAACTCTCCTTCCCTCCTTTCAGTATAAAAAAACTCCGTTTGTAACAATCCACAAATAACGCTGCTTCATCGTACTAAAATTTTTTACTTTCACTTTCAGACGCCATTTTAAAAGTCAATTAATCAAAGACAAAGAAAGGTTTCAAGTTTCAAAAAGGGAGTTGGTACTTGCCGTGCTGATTCTGCATCAAAGATCGAACGCTTGTGAAATTCCCGTCTGCTTAGAATATCAATCAATTTAATAAGTCCTTTAGAGCAGAAGCGACATTCCCACTCCTTTTTCCTGATAAAAACAGGAGCGTGCTGAAGTTGGAGGGAGTGGAATTCGGTGGGGTCATAAATCCAGGAAAATTCGCTCTTGAGAGCAAACCCCCTGTCAGACCTGCCACTTTCCCACAACTCTGATAACCTCTTTCACCCAGAGGTTATGCTAAGCTCAGTGAACAGTGATTTTTTTTCTGTTTCACTGACTTTTACAATCTTCTAACACGGAGTGCTCTGTTAGAGCACCCAGCAGGAGGGTGACGTCACTGGAGCCTCTCTTGATTCAAATTATTATATATATATACCAGCCAAGCTAAATTGGCCTTGAAATATGCCTGAACTTTATTATCTTTGCATTACCCCATGATAATTTTTCTACCAGAATAGATCCTTGCTAGGTTTGCCCATGCTTCCTTGACTGTCCAACAAAATATCTAAGGAAAAGGTCCCATGAGTGATTCCAGATGGGTGAGAAAACTCCTTCTTGCTTATTCTGGATGGAAGATATATTTCCACCTTTCTTCCAACTTCCTGAAAATTGCAGTTTCAATTTATATATATAACTTAGTCTAGTTAACCCATATTTTTGCCTAACCTACAAAGCAGGGGTGAAATCTAAACATTTTTCCTATTGGTTCTGTGGGTGTGGCTTAATTGGTGGACATGGCTTGGTGGTCAGATGACCTGGTGGGCGTGACCAATAACAAAAAATAATAAAAATAATAAACAAAGTACACAAAACAATAAGAGGTACCAAAAACCAACTTTCACACTTTACACACACAAAACACAACACAACTGACTCACACACAATGTAAAAGGAGCTGCACCTCACCCAAAATGGCCCCCGCAACAAGCAGGAACCTCACACAGCCACAAAAAGTCCAAAAACCAAGTTTCACATTTTACACACACACAACACAACACAACACAACACAACACAACTAACTCACACACACACACAAAATGCCACATACAGCTTTGTGGGATTTTGTGTGTTTGTGTAGTTAGAGTGAAACACTACAGAAACACACCAAATCTCAGAAAGCTGCACAAATATTTTATTTTATTTATATTTTTAGATAAAAGCAGCTAAATTTAAAACTTCCTTAACTTTAAATTGCTATGTCTAAAAAAAATAAAACTCCTTAAAAAACCCCTAATTAACTGCTGCTAAAAAGGCCAACACAGTTCTGGGCTGCATAAACAGATGGATAGAATCAAGATCACGTGAAATGTTAGTGCCACTTTATAATGCCTTGGTAAGGCCACACTTGGAATATTGCATCCAGTTTTGGTCGCCACGATGGAAAAAAGATGTTGAGACTCTAGAAAGAGTGCAGAGAAGAGCAACAAAGATGATTAGGGGACTGGAGGCTAAAACATATGAAGAACGGTTGCAGGAACTGGGTATGTCTAGTTTAATAAAAAGAAGGACTAGGGGAGACATGATAGCAGTGTTCCAATATCTCAGGGGTTGCCACAAAGAAGAGGGAGTCGGGCTGTTCTCCAAAGCACCTGAGGGTAGAACAAGAAGCAATGGGTGGAAACTGATCAAAGAAAGAAGCAACTTAGAACTAAGGAGAAATTTCCTGACAGTTAGAACAATTAATAAGTGGAACGACTTGCCTGCAGAAGTTGTGAATGCTCCAACACTGGAAATTTTTAAGAAAACGTTGGATAACCATCTGACTGAGATGGTGTAGGGTTTCCTGCCTGGGCAGGGGGTTAGACTAGAAGGCCTCCAAGGTCCCTTCCAACTCTGTTGTTATATTATATTATATTACGTGGGGACTGGGTGATTGGGTGGGCATGGGTGGGGGGGGGCAGGGATTTTTGTTACCGGTTCTCCAAACTACCTACCCCTATCGCTACTGGATCGTCCAATCTGGTCCGAATCGGGAGCATTTCACCCCTGCTACAAAGTTGTCAGGTAGTTAGGAAAGTATATGGATTTTGTTTCCCTTTTGCCACAGATAGCCAAGTTATTGTAAATGCTTATCGTTGGATATAGGAAGAAAGTTAAAAGGCCCTCACTTCAATACTAGAATTTCTTGAGTTTCCAGGTTTGTACAAACACTGGAACCACATGAGGTTCAATTATTTGTGCTAGGTGGAATGTTAGGTAGGAACTAATGGGATGATTTTAGAACCATTCTTAATTATCAAGGAAGATCCCAGAAAATTAGTCGAGAGCTAATATAGGAGGGAGGAAAGAAGACATGTATTTTGATCTTTGAATAGATTACAAAGCAACAAATTTATAAGCATTTGAGCAGTTATTCTACAATTAACAGGAGCCAACATTGGTTTGTCACAAAGAAATCATGTCAGATTCCTTCTTTGATAGGGTAACTGGCTTAGTAGGTCAGGGAATGGCATTGATATATTAAAGCCTTCAACAGAGTGACATGATATTCTCCTTCAAAAAGGGTGAAATATGGGCTACTATGGTTAGATGCCCTTACATTTGGCTGAGTGACCATGTCCCATTTGATGTTCTATGTCCAGTTATGGGCAATATAGTTTAAAATGTCAGTGACAAATTGGAGTAAGTTCTAATTTATATCCAGAAACCAGGCTGTATAAAATAAAATTAAGGATCACAATAAGTTTAGCATATAGAAGACAGTGGGGGTGGGGGGACGTAGGATAACAAATACCTGAAGGATGGTCACAGGGAGAAAGGAACACATTTTTTATTGTCTTAGAGTTCAGGAATGCTGGATTAAACTGCAATGAAGCAATTCAGGCTAGAAATCAAAAGGAACTTCCTGACTAGAAAGCTGTCAGCCAGTAGAATAGGCTGCCCCATGAGTTCTACTTCAGTAAAGGTCTTCAGATAGAAGCTGGAGGATTATCAGTCAGAAATGCCCTATATATTTTATAAATATTATGTTAAGCTACAAAATAATTTTTTGTTCTTGCAACATGGGCATACTAATTTTTCTCAGACATTTGAGAATTTTTTGGCAGAAGAAAGCTAATAAATGAGGCATTCTAGTTGTACAACTAGAAAGTATTACATTTACAACTAAATAATATAGATGAAACAGCTCAAATGGGAGGGAAGGAGTCTCTGCAGGTTATGCCTTGTTCAACATCAGAAGATAACAGAAGCGCAAACCATGAAAATTACTTCTTAAACCTTACAAAAGTTTCAGTTAAAACTGATATGATTAATGTAATGAAAATCAAAATATTACTGAACTCAAGTTTTGAAGATTCCATAAATGAAAGGAATGGCAGAGACTTCTTATATTTCAATATGGCTTGCTGCAGAATCCAATATAATTTAATATAATTATATTAAAATTAATACAATTCTAATGCATTAATTTGAGAATGAAATAACTGAACCCCAGGATTCTGTAGCTTTCATGCATTGAGCGTTGAGGCTTTCAGAAGCCCATATTTTCAGTTCCCAATTTAAAAGGTATTTTCTTCCACAACACCAGCAAAGAAATTGAATGAACTTGTGGGTTTTTTTCCAGGCAGCTCTAAGACTATATGTGTATGTGGATTATAAATTTCACAACATTTGCAATCAGGCAAACATCTGCTCTAAGATGTTTCCACTGGACAAGGCCAGCCAAAGGCTTCAGGACAAAATGTGCAGGGATTGCACCAATTGCCACCTGTCTGCTCCTATCATCAAGTTGACTTTTTTATGGGCCTGACATCAGCTTTCACGACATATGATCTATGTGTTTATTTAGCTGTCTTTCTTGGCATTCCCTAGATCTGAACTCCCGTAAATCCTCCCAGTGTTGGATTTTTGCACTTGGAAGAGATTATTTTTTTTGACAGCACATTTCTTCTCCTGCCTTGTGTACATGACAACTTTTACTATTTTCAAGTGAGCTCTCCTAGCATCAAACTACAAGGCCTACAGTGTACTTAGTGTTTTCAAGACTTACACTCTGATTTTACACATCTGAAACCCTGGCCCTCATTAGACAAAATTGGAGTATTATTTCCAATTCCTTTGTAAGCCATATGCAATGCTGATGGCTTTATAGGTCTTGGGAGACATAAGTACAAAAGGTTTGGAAGAAACAACTACACATACCCCAATATTTTTAGCAGCTTTTGCTATAAATGCTGATACTTTCTTTGACATATGAATAAAATAAAATAAACAAATACCCTATTAAAGAAATAGATTTTGAGACATATCAGATCTTTGGAAGAAGTATATGGTTCAGAGTTCATTTACATTAACCATTTCAGAATTCAGGAGATGTGGAAAACTAGCTCTGTGAAATGGTTCATTCTATATAAATATAACACTAATGGTGCAATCACATTGCTTGTATTTGGCAAGCCTAACCACCAAATTGCATTTCTCAGTACAGAGTGTGGATCAGAGAGGAGAGCTTTCATCTGAAATATGGTTGAAACTTTTAAGCCTTCAGTTGTGATTACATTTAGCTGGCATTACAGAGTTAAATTTCAGGTGTTGAAATTTAATTCTGCTGGTTTATTTGCTGTTGAAGGCTCAGAAAAAGAGTGCATTTCCCAGTCTCTTGGCCATTTAAATAGACACCATTCTATTTAATTGCCCACACAATTCTCTTTGTTCCACTTTGAAATCAGCTTTATTTGTTAACACAGCAATTGAAAGGTAGAAACTTTGCCAAACTATCAAGGCAAAACCAAAAGCAGACAATGCTGGGATTCTGAAAAAGTGAAGTAGGATGCCCATGCAAACCCTGAAAAATTAAGTCTCCTGAGAAATGTTTTCTCCTTTTAAAGCAAAAGTCAGTGTGGGGTGCTCTTTCCTTCTCTTGCATTTATGAACTTGTTTACTCTTTGTAAAATAAGCAGAAAAAAACCATGCTTCCTTTTCAAGGATTAGAGGAACTCATTAAAACAGGGACAGGAATTAACTCATATTTACCTCTTTTACTATTTGGAAAGTCCAGCTACCAAGATCTGCTGGTTGCAAGAGCCTCTGGATTTTCCCTAATCTTAATTAGGTTGAGGGCCAAGATGGTGGGCGAGGAAGGAAGCAGGGTAGAGGACTGGACAGAAAAGGACAAAATATTTTTCCCAAAACTAGTAAAATCTGGTGAAGATTAAGGCTGAGAAGGTCTGAGGGAATCTGATATGGGATTCACCCAGGAAGATGAAACATGACCATGCTCTTGTACTATTTTAGTATATAAAATAACTTTTTAAATAAATTTATCCAAGAGAGGTAAACTGATGACATAAATTTCAAGTGATCCCGCCACTAAGGCCCTGTGAAGAACCACCTGCTTCTCCAGATGTCTTGTTATCTTCTGTCACCTTATCCACCTTGTTCGCTTACTAGGAAAAGAGTAAAACAAACAGAAACATCAAAACACAAAGCAAAACAAGAACTTACAGATAGTTTTGATATTTCAATATTTTGGTAATGAAATTACAATCAACACTTTGCAACCACCAAAGAAAGAATGAGCATTGTGGGACAGAATGTCAGGAAACACCCCCCTGTGTTAAATTAACCATAAATTACAAACTTTTTTAAATATTATTTTTATTATACAATTTTCTTTGTTATATATAAATTTTCCATATCCAATTACAAACTTTTATCAGCAAGAGAAGTTAATTTTCATAACAAAATCTTAAGAGTGTAGCATAGAGAAACTTTCACCATGTATTTTAATTAGTACTTATAGTTTGTTTACAATGTTTATAGTACATGAATTAGCTCGTGCATATGGACGTTCTAATAAAATTGATTTTAAGGCCTGTGCAGCGTATGGCAAGAAATAATCAACCAGCTGTGCTTTCCATGTGAACATCCCTTTATAGTAGTTCCAGCTGAACCTGTCACTATTTCTCTAGCTTCATTAAGGGTGAATGAAGTTAATACCTTCTTGAAAGAGGTTGCTGGGTGGTGGTTATTTTATCAGCCCATCAGCAGAAAAGAAATTTGGGTAAGGGTGGAATTTCTGGACAAAAAATGTTAGTAGAGGCAGTCTTCAGGGACAGATGCACCTCTAGGGGAAAGATGGACATCTTTCTGGCTTTGAAGTTTGCATTAGTTACTAGTTCTGGAAGAGTTTAGGACAATTTATTGTGGCCATCTGGCCACGCCTGATTATTGTGTTTCCTTCTATGTGTGACATTCCTCCATTTGTCTTCCTCCAAGGCAGCGGTTCTCAACCTGTGGGTTGGGACCCTGTTGGGGGTCGAATGACAATTTGTCAGGGGTTGCCTAAGACCATCGGAAATATGGGAAGTATACTTGCGAGTCGAAGAATCACGCTCCAATGGTTGACTCCACAAGCCAGCTGCAGGCTCTTCAAATCGCTAGCCGAATTCGGCTTCAGGCGTGATGAATTAAAAAAAGAGAGAAATATTTGCTCTGATGTCTCCCTCTCAAGCCAGCTGCAATCACTCCCAATTGCTAGCCTAATCTGGCTTCAGGCGCGATAAACTTAATAGGGGAGAAGTCTCGCTTTAATGCCTCCGTCCTCAAGGCAATCGCAAGCAGTTCAGATCGCTAGCCAATACGGCTTCAGGCGCGATAAATTCAAAAGGAAAATAATTTTACAGTTGGGGGTCGCCACATCATGGGGAATTGTATTAAAGGGGTCGCCACATCGTGGGGAATTGTATTAAAGGGGTTGCAGCACTATAAAGGTTGAGAACCACTGCTCCAAGGGTTTATCAGCAGGTCAAATCCTCTGGGAGTTATTTGTTCATTATTTGGTTCGATTTGGGCATTGCTTTCTTGAGTAGATTGGAGTTTGTCTAGAGTTGCCTACTAAACCTCTAGTAGTTCACATCGTTTATATTTAATACATGTATAATTTGGGTGTTCTTTTGGCATAGGCAAAAACATGGAACATATGTTGCATACCACAATAGTATCAGTCACCTGTTCCATGCATTTGTTTCTTTTTGCTAGTTCTTTTAGGGGTTAAAAATTATGTTTCTTATCCTTTTTCTATCCTTTTTTCTGCCTTTTTGTGCTTGTTTTCTACCTTGTTATTTACTTAACTTACTTACTGTTATGTTAGTTTTATTTATCCTTTTCTTCCCTATATTTTTAAAAAAGTTTTTGAGCTCCAATTCCTCCCTATCTTCAGGTCTCTTGGGTAGGCCTCTCAAGTGCAGCTGGGCTTCTCTCAGGCCTCTCGGGTGAAGCTGGGCTTTTCTTTCTCCTAATTTCTCCTAATTTCTCCAATCTTCCTCTCCTTTCCCTTTCTCCAGTATTTTTTCTTTTTCTATGACTTATCTTTCCCTCTCCACCTTTTCTCCTATCATTTTATCTTAGTTAAATAGCAACTTTTCTTCCCTCAATGTAACAATGCTTCCTCTGTTGCTGCCATCTTTATTGATTATGATTCAATTTCTTTTCATCTGGTGATTCTATTCCCTTTTAAATCCATTTTTAAATACTGTACTAGGAACAATTCTTATTTTCCCACTCATTCATAGAGATTTTAATTTCTTTCAATCCTCATGGGCCTTTTGTGCCCCCCTCAAATTTGCCAGCCACCTTGTTTCCTTTTGGCCCTTCAGCCCCTGCTTACTTTTGTGTTCCATCTTTCTTGCATCAACAGAAGAAACAGAACAGCCCTTGGGAAGGTAAGGTGGTGCAACCCAGGTGCAGGGTATTTTTTTGATTCTGATTTATTAAACCATAAAAGACTGGTTTATACTAATACATAGCAAAATATTAAAACTAACAACATTATAATGGCCAAAGTACAAATAATGATTTTTTAAAATAGTAACCAATATAAATATCATACAATAAGATTATATTATTTAAATGACTTACAATTTATATTATGAACAAAGCAGCTCAAGGAAACTTGAACGAATTGTTGAGAAGTCCCCTTCCTTGTCCTTCTGTTGAAATAAGACTAAATCAAATGCCGACAATGAATACATGTTGGCAATTCATTATGGCAGATCATGTATAGATTTATCCTTTCATTTTTGTGTAATAATTCTTTTTGCTATTCCCTATGTACAAGTATCCATAATTCTTGATATCTTGATAAGTTCCAGATGTTGGAATGTAATCAAGAAGAACACATGTATCTTTGACAAGCAACCATTGCTCTAAAGTCATATTGACATTTCTGAGAATTTCAGGCCAGACTATGGCAATTGTTGACAGGCGCAATAATACAATCAAGCTTCAGAATTCCATTCTCTTCCAGAAAGCCAATGGGAAACAACATATTTAACATTTATTTTGTTTTGTTCATCTTCCAGAAGCTCCAGGGCAGTGGTGGGTGAACCGGTAGTGGCAGCGGCGGGAGGCTCCACCCACCCACCCAGGTGTCATCAAAAACGCTCTACGCATGCACAGAAGCTTCTGTGCATGTGCAGAAGCACCGCACACTCACAAAGCGAGTGCGCGCGCCCACACACTACTGATAGCAATCCGGTAGCACCAGGGTTTGAAACCCACTACTGCTCCAGGGGGTATATATAGCTTCCCTTCTCCAAATTATGAGGAAAGCTTGAGAGAGTATGCAAATGGTTGAAATCACACATGGCTGAGGGTAGAGTACAACTTTCCTCATCAGGGGCGGGTTCCAAATCCCATTGCTACAGGTTCACTTGATCGCATGCGCAGAAGTGTCCGGGTGGGTGGGCGGAGCCTCCCACTGCCACTACCAGTTTGCCTGATCCGGTAGCAACCCACCACTGTTCCTCATCCTAGTACAGATGTCAATCACTCCACCACCTTAGTTCTAAAACCAAGGTAATTGTAAAAAATCTTTATTGAACATACTCTGCAATATCCAATACATATAGAATACAGTGAAATTTTCAGCCAGGTAGCATTTTAAAGACCAAAGAATTTCACATTATAAAACAACCTGCCACTGATATAGAAGAATTTAAAGGGGATTTCAGCAATAGAGTATAACTCCCAAGAGAACTGTTCCCACACTGGATTATGTAATATGTTATATGATTGTGGCAGTCAGTCTTAATTTCTATTTTGTACACTGCCTAGATGATTTATTGAATAGAATAGAATAGAATAGAATAGAATAGAATAGAATAGAATAGAATAGAATAGAATAGAATTTTTATTGGCCAAGTGTGATTGGACACACAAGGAATTTGTCTTGGTGAATATGCTCTCAGTGTACATAAAAGAAAAGATACCTTCATCAAGGTACAACACTTACAACACCTAATGATAGTCATAGGGTACAAATTTAACACTTAATGATACAACACTTAATGATAGTCATAGTTTAGCTTTGTCATAAAAAAACAAACACCTTTAAGAATACACAATCATTAATCAATTCCTCTTTAAGTAAGAAAAATAGTAGAAGATACCATAAACTTCATAAATTTGGGGGAAACCATTTTTGTTTGAGATACCTGCAGGAAATATGACCCTGCCAGTCTACCCACAAAAGTTTAAGCTAAGCATTGAAACCAATTTCTAAAGGAGTATCCAGTGTCTTAGATTTCTGGATATTTTCTAGGGAATGTTCAATCATGTGAAGACTTGCAGATCAATGTTGAATTTGTAAGGTACGGATCTCTCTTGAAAGGCATTCCCCATGTGTATTTTTTTAATTGTTCTTTATCATTAAACTTGTATGCTGTCCATCTCCCCACAACCAACTCTTCCCCTTTGACTTTCTAATTGACTTCCTTTGTAATTGATTTTTATACTGCTGCACTTGTCTGATACACCTTTCTATTACATTCCCAGTGGAAAAGCTGGATTAGAACTGTCCATCCCAAGGCATATAAAAGGTCCAAAAGAAAACAGATGTCTGAGGGTGGAGGTTCGTTCTCCGAGCTTGTGAGTTAGTTTCTGATCATTTTGTTACCAGGCTAGGTAACATCTTCAGCTGTGTTTAGGGGATGTCAGTATTGGTGTTCTTATGCTTATAAGCTCTTGTATGGTCAGTAGGTCTTGTGATTTGGAGGGCTACATCAGGTGAATGTCTTGTGATGGGTCAGGTGAGGGTCAGGTGAGGATCATATCAAGTGAAGGTCTTGTGATGGGGAGGTGACATCAGGTGAGGGTCATTGGGAGATGAAGTGCTGGTTAGGGGGATTGCATCCCTCAACCAATCCATGCAAAGGAGGTTCATCTCCAAAGGGGAAAAATACAGGTAGCCCTTGACTTACAACAGTTTGTTTAGTGACCATTCAAAGTTACAACTGCATTGAAAAAAGTAACTTATGATCGATTGTCACACTTGATGCAGGATCTTCAAGGTGATGTGATCAAAATTCAGAAACTTGGCATATTTATTTTAGATTTATGTGTTTCGGAATACAACATTTTTTGGCTAGCCATTTCTTGTGTGCAGTGGGGTGGTTGCTTGCAAAGCTGAGGATCTGGTCCATGTGAGTGGGTTTGCGGTAGTTGTTATCTAGTCTAGTCTTGTCTTCATTTTCTAGTCATCTTATCTCTTCATTTTCTAGTCATCTTATCTCTTATGGCATTTTTCAGAAGTGCCAGGACACACTACAACACCACAGCCCTAAGAAAAGAGGAAATGAAATGGTTAATTGACATCTTTTTCTGCAACAACTATCTAAAACACTTAGCATTCTGACACACAGCACCCAAAGCACAATGTACCAACCTCTAGGAATAGCAATAGACCACAAACCCACAGCTACACTCCATCAGAAATTATGCAGAACCAAAGACAAAATATCAAAGGATGAAAAAACAAACAATGTCAACTGTAACAATTGCAACCAATTCAACAAAATGATTTTTAAAATCTACACTACCCTTAGCTTCATCATACCATAAATATCTATGCCAGTCAAATCTCAAGTCATGTCTTTCTAACTCCAAAAACCTTCAATTTCTTATAACATTCAGTTTTTCATCCGAAAACTGCAAAATATATTTTCTAATTAGGTAAAGAAGTCCTCATCTTTCCTTTACATTTTGTGATACCTAAAATTTAACTCCTATTTTTCCCCTGCTGCACAAATTTAATTATATTTCTCTGCCACTGTTTAAATTGGTATATCAGTTGTCAAAACAGGTATTATCTGAAATAAAATAGCATTCTAGGCAAAACATTAATCTTTTTTTTTTTTTTTTTTTTTTTATTCAAAAAGTTTTTATTAGTCAAAAAAGGTTTATACAAATACATATCAGGTATGGTAAATTTTCATTTTTCTTATCTAAAATAAGAATTTTACTCAAATTTTTTAACACATACAACAGCCATATGGCAAGCAGGTGACACGAAGTAGCTAAGTTTACAAATTTTAAATCGTAATAAAGAAGGGTCAAGAATAAACAGAATATCGTACAAAAGAGAATAAGGAAAACCAACACAATCCCAAATATCTTTATCACTTCCTAGTTTTGGATCTCAGAACTCTGGGTTCACCCTGACCCAACTCCAGGGCCGCAACAGCGGCAGCCGCTTCCGCCCCATGATCTATAACCTCCCCTTCTTCAATTCCTGGGTCATCTGATTCCAGGAGGCTTTGTGTTCCTCCACATAGGCCGTAGCCTCCGCAATTGTACTGATTTTTTCGTAATGCCCTCCCGGAAAATCATCAATCCTCTGGCATCAGCCATCTGAAGCCCACTCCTTCTGGTACAATTTGCTTGACAAAAATAATATTTCTTTCTTTTTCACGTACCTGTCTGGGAATCTGCCTCAGAATGGCTATCTCCTGCCCCTGTAAATCAGTGCCCCACTCCTATGTTTTCTAAGAATTTCATCTCTCGTCTCTCTTCTCACAAATTTGACATGAACCTCTCTGGGAACTGCATGCGTGCGTGCATATTGCGAATTAACTCTATAAACTCGATCCACATCCCAATTCATGAAATCAACACCTCTCCCAAGAAATTCTCCCAACAATTTAGTCACAACATCTCTCAAGTCTTCTTGGTCCACTTCTTCCAAATTTTGAAACCTAAGGAAATAAGACATTTTATCCATCTGTAGTCCAAGCACAGCATTGCCTGTCGTCTCCTCTCTTTTCTGCACTGCCCGCATCTCACCCTCCAAACCTTCCACTTTCTGCTTGTTTTCTGCTGAAACTTGTTGAGTATCCTTTAAATCCTTTTGGATAGTCACAATTTCTGCTCTTATTTCATCAATTTCTTGTCCATATTAGATAACTTTTCCAAAATTCTCTCCATCTCTCCAGCAGTTGGTCTCTGACCTTTTGCCATTAAGGAAAAAAAAATACAAAATCCTCAGGCAGGCACAGTATCCTTGTAATTTCCTCCGGATCCACCAGGGGGCACTCACAGGAGCAACGAGTCCAGAGTACAGTTAGTCAACCAGGAAGCCGAAGGGAAGTGATGTCATCAAAATTCTCATAGTGAAGGCGGAAGCTGGACGCCACCACTGTTCCCCAGAAGGAGGGGGGGCCTCAAACCTTCCCTCCTAAATTTCTCCATCACCTCTTCTCTCCAGGGCTCCACAAAACCGGTAATCTTCTTATTTTAAGTTCTCCTCTCTCCAGAATAACTCGTGCTCCTTCCAACCGCAGGGGAGAAAAAACCCCCCCGCACTCCGGAGCACTCCACTCACATTTACCGATATTCCCTTCCCTTCTCCTCCTCAATTCTTCTCCGTTCCCTGTTCACCACCAGGCTGCTGCAGTTATAAATCCAATGCCCCGGTGTCACCGGGCACAGCGGCCCAGGCGACGACCAAAATAATGGCCGCGGCCTGTGGCCTCCAAACCCCGCCAAGCCTAGGACGCGCCAGCATCGGTCCCCACAGTCCTGTATGTCGGCTGGGAGACCCCTGGCGAGCCGTCCGTGCGGCAGGTGTCCTTTTCGGAACACCTGGCCCCTGAGGGCCTCGGCGACGGCCGGATTCGGGCGCTGGAGGCAGGAGAAGCCTTCCAGACGTCCGTTGCCACTGGACACCGGAAGTCGTCCAGGCAAAACATTAATCTTAATCACAGAAATTTTCTTCAACAATATAACCAGTGGTGGGATTCAGCCAGTTCGCACCACTTCAGGAGAACCGGTTGTTAACTTTCTCAGCAGTTTGGTGAACTGGTTGTTGGAAGAAATCATTAGGGCAGAGAACCGGTTGTTAAACTTTTTGAATCCCACCACTGAATATAACTGTTAATTTTTTTTTTCATTTTAACATATCTTTTTTAACCATTCTGTATCTTAACATAATTGTTTTGGAATAACATACAATTCCTATTTATCATAGTAATATACAGGTATTACCGGTACTTTCTTCTCAATTTTAAAACCTGTTTTATTCATCAACTCTGCTTGCTCTTTTAGCTTCATAATTTTTAACGTATTTGTCTTCTGTTTGTTAATCTTGAAACCTGTTAATTCCCTAAATTCTTTTAGTGTTCCCGTTAATATATCCATTCCCTTTAAAACCCCTGGGCCATGGCCCACTACTGAGCCGTAAGCCATTCAGAACCAGGTCATGGAAACAGAGGGCGAGCACTCGGGCATGCTCATCTCCACTTGCATGAGTGTGCGCTCCATTTGCGTGAGCAGTAGTACACTTGCCAGCCACTCGCTCAGAACCATCACGTCTCCCTGCTCCCCGGTCCACAAAGCTGGAAAGGGTGGGGAACTCTGCTTTAAAGGATCTTTCAAAACCGGCACTAAATCATCCACAAAATTACTTAATTTATAATTCTGTTTTAAAAATGTTAGTCCCATAATCCCCTCTTCCTGTCTTTGTAGGAGAGGACATAATGAGCATCCCTATCTTATTCCTTTTTAAATCTCAAATGGTTTTGTTAGAGCTCAGTTAACAATCATTTATGCTTTTTATGAAGTACAAATCAATTTTACCTATTTTATAAAATTTTCTCATATCTTCCGAAAATTTAAATAAGAAATACCCATTCAAATTATGAAAAGCCTTCTCTGCGTCTAAAAAAATAGTGCAGCTTTTTTTTCATTGTGGTGTTCCAAATATTCTAGAATTTCAACACAGTTCTATCATTCTTATTCAACTGTTTTTGGATAAAATCTCCATGGTTTTTATGAATAAATTATTGCAAAATTATTTTCAGTCTGTCAGCTGAAACCATTGTAAAAACAACTTATAATCATTTTTCAATAATGATAGTGGTCTGGGATTTCTTATTAAAGTACTTTTGTGTCCATTGTAGTTGTGTAATCTTTTCTAAAATTTCTATTTGGACCTCTTCTAGTTCTTTTTAAATTTTTTCCCAAGTATTTTCTCACATTTTGAACAGAATTCAATTGAAATCTTCGCTGCTTAAAAGTGAAAATCACACCTTCTAATTTGTCCCAATGAAATCGAAACTTTTTCTGCTTTAATCTTTCAATCAAGAAAGAATATTCTTCCCTCTTATATAAAAATATAATAGGAATTTCTTTTAGGAAAATGATATTACCAGTCTTTGATACTTTGTTAATAAATTTGATCCCCTGTTTTCTGCCACACAAAATGCACCAAAATATTTCTTTTTTTTCTCCAATGTTTTTTATTTTATATTATTTGTACATATTGATATGTGAATGGTGTGATATCTGAGTTTCATACATTTCAGCAAAAATAAACCTCATATTATTACACAGAATTATTACATTTCATTTTCATTGTTTCAGATTGTTTGCACATATCCTTTACTTCTTCTTACACTTACTCTTGCATGTATGTTAATATATTGGTATATGTAGGTCTTTGGTTATTCGGGTTTTCTCCCGCATAAAATTGGAAGTGTCTTGGCAACGTTTTGACGAAGTCTCATTCGTCAACTTCAGGCTTCAGCTTTGTGCTTCTGGAAGCAATGTGCGATCACAGCTGTTTCTTCCTTTTAACTGCTAGAGGGGGTTTGAACTGATTGGATGGGGGGGGGTTTGTGCTCTGATTGGCTGGGGGTGTGTCCTGTTTGGGTGGGGGCTTGGTTGTGCTCAGATTAGTTTGAGTTGCTGGGGGATTTGAGCTGGTGAGCTCCATTGCTGTTGTTTGGCTTCGTGGTCGTGGTCATGCTACATCTTCATAGTGGGTGTCAGTCTGCTGCATGTATGGATTGGAGGGGTTTGAAATGGCTAATGATGCAGCTGCAGTCTGGCTTCTGGTCCTTGGTCGTGCTTCATCATCAGTGTGGGTTTGAGTCTGCTTTTTGGGTGGATGTGTGGTGGTGACATCCTGTGTGGATCTCGTGAGTGTGGGTCTGGTGTCATTCCTCAGGTTAGGGACTCGTTTGTCAATAAGGGCGGGTTTCCAAATGGCTGGTAGGCGAGAGATATAATCTCATTTGTTCATGCTGTTTGGGCGTTTTTCTATCTCGATGGCTTCTCTGATTATTCTGTTGTTAAAGTGTTCAGTTTTGGCGATATATATATATATATATATATATATAGGTCTTTGGTTATTCGGGTTTTCTCCCGCGTAAAATTGGAAGTGTCTTGGCGACGTTTCGACGAAGTCTCATTCGTCATCTTCAGGCTTCAGCTTCGTGCTTCTGGGAGCAATGTGTGATTGCAGCTGTTTCTTCCTTTTTAACTGCTAGTGGGGGTTTGAACTGATTGGGTGGGAGCTTGGCTGTGCTCTGATTGGATGTGGGTTTTTTTGTGCTCTGATTGGCTGGGGGTGTGTCCTGTTTGGGTGGGGGCTTGGCTGTACCCAACCAAGCCCCCACCCAAACAGGACACACAGCCAATCAGAGCACAAAACCCACATCCAATCAGAGCACAGCCAAGCTCCCACCCAATCTATATATATATATATATATATATATATATATATATATATATATATATATATATATATATATATATATATATATATGTTTTTTTTTATACTTCTTTGTCTCTCTTTTATCTTCACACATTAAGTTTCTGGCTGTAGTTTTCTGCTGTGCTATTGCATCAGTCTCTTTCAAACTCTTTCACTCCACTCTCCAATCTGTCTATCCACTTTTCTTCTTTTCTTTTTAGATGTTAAATCTCAGTTTTTTAACAGTCACCAGTCCCAATTTACATTTGTAAGAGTGCTATCTCTGCCACAAATCTTCCCTTCTTTGTTATTCCACTCTCTGGGATCCTCCTTCTTTCGTACTAACCTTCTTTCCAGTCTCTTTCACAGCACGCTTCCAATCTGTTCTGTCGCCACTTTGTTGGAGTTATATTGTCCACCCCCTCTGCGCCTCTATCATTTCATGCCTCTGTTTCTCCAATGTCTTTTTGTCTTCTTCTTATGAGTCCACTCCTTCTGCCACTTGAAACTGTTTTTATCACTGTTTGCTTCCACACTATATGGTCGCCATCAGTCCTAGTCAGCCTACAGGCCAACTTTTTCTCCAACGGATTTAAAGGGATTGCTCCTTTTCCTCCCTGGCGATTGCGTGTCACCCGGAGGCTTTGGAACTTCCCCTTTTATTCCTCAATCTCTATGGGATTGAGGATGCCCTAAAAAGAGCTCCTGGTAGAAAAGTTTTGGGTTTCAGTAACAGCACACCATTCCCTCTCCCTCTTTTTTTTTTTAATTTACATTTATATCCCGCCCTTCTCTGAAGACTCAGGGCGGCTTACAGTGTATAAGGCAATAGTCTCATTCTATTTGTATATTTACAAAGTCAACTTATTGCCCCCCCAACAATCTGGGTCCTCATTTTACCTACCTTATAAAGGATGGAAGGCTGAGTCAACCTTGGGCCGGGCTTGAACCTGCAGTAATTGCAGGCTGCTGTGTTCTAATAACAGGCTTCTAACAGCCTGAGCTACCACGGCCTCTTCACAATGACATCACCAATGGAAGTCTTGCCATGTTGCTTTTTAAATTTCAAATCCAAATCCTAAAGTGCAATCCAAAAGTGAAAGTATCTCAAACAAGAGAAGGAAGAAAAAAACTCCCCTGCTGCATTTTCCCCTTTTTCCTTCCTTTATTTGGTGTTGTAATTACAGTCAAATGCCACATTGACTTCTCCATAGTTATAGTCAGACACATATCTACTCATATTATACTTGCCTTTGGTTTTGTATATTCCAGCAAATATTGCAATTTAAACACAAAATACATTCCAATGGAAAGTCCAATTCAGTTGTCCAATTCAATTACTGTTATGCCAATGCAATTTCATTTAAACAATTAATATTTTAAAAATAACATTTATTAAAAATAATATCCAAATATTTAAAGATTGGCAGCAAGGAAAAGGAATAGGAGTTAACCCTCTTAAGAGAGACAGAAGTAGTTCAGAATGCTTAGCCTTGAGAAAGGATCAAGGATGGATATGATGGCAATAATAATAATAATAATAATAATAATAATAATAATAATAATAATAATAATAATAATAATAATAATAACAACAACAACAATAACAACAACAACAACAACAACAATAACAATAACAATAACAACAACAACAACAACAACAGAGTTGGAAGGGACCTTGGAGGTATTCTAGTCCAACCCCCTTCCCAGGCAGGAAACCCTACACCATTTCAGACAAATAGTTATTCAACATTTTCTTTAAAATTTCCAGTGTTGGAGCATTCACAACTTCTGCAGGCAAGTTGTTCCACTGATTAATTGTTCTAACTGTCAGGAAATTTCTCCTTAGTTCTAAGTTGCTTCTCTCCTTGATTAGTTTCCATCCATTGCTTCTTTTTCTGCCCTCAGGTGCTTTGGAGAATAGTTTGACTCCCTCTTCTTTGTGGCAACCCCTGAGATATTGGAACACTGCTATCATGCCTCCCCTAGTCCTTCTTTTCATTAAACTAGACATACCCAGTTCCTGCAACCGTTCTTCATATGTTTTAGCCTCCAGTCCCCTAATCATCTTTGTTGCTCTTCTCTGCACTCTTTCTAGAGTCTCAACATCTTTTTTTACATTGTGGCGACCAAAACTGTTAGATTTGGGCAATAACAAGGCAGGAGACCAGATGAGTGACAACAGCTCTTTAGTTTATAGTGAACCCAGCAAATACATGCGGCAAAACCCCTCTTTATATACAGTTCAGGCTGAGGCTTCAACCAATCAGCAACGTGCTATTTCCCGCCCAAGTTTCCCTCCAAAACTTTTAAAGATACATTACACTCCTTCCCTCCCAGAACGCATTGTACCATATTTACATATTTTTAGCATCTTATTTCTCTACGTAGTCACGCAAGTAGACAGGGCGTCTCCTAACCCTTTCGGACCTGCGCAGTTCATTCTCTGGGAGTGAGTCGAGCTGGCCGGAGGGACTGTGAGTTCCTCCCAGCTCCTCCTCTAGACCATCCGGCCCTGGACTATTTGCAGCGTCGTCCCTGCGGTCATCAGGAGGAACCAGTTGGTGTCGCTGGACTTTGTCGGATTCAGATAAGTCCCGCGTTTTTTCCCGGTTTGAGTCAGCTGTGGATTCAAACATGTGGTAGTCAGGGCCTGTCTGATCTGTTTCTGGCTTACTTCGTTTCCTTATTTGGTCTATGTGGCGCTTCCAAACCCGGCCATCCTCCATATCTATCAGATATGATTTGGGTCCGGTTATCTCAAGGATTGTCCCTTTTAGCCACGTTGGGCCCTCACTATAATTGTGTGCCCATACTGCGTCGCCTACTGTCATTTCTCTCGTTTACCGGGTGCTCCCTTGTACCCATCTGGGGTGTAGGCTGGGTTTAGGTGGTCTAATGGGCACCTGAGTTTCCTGCCCATCAATAACTCCGCCGGGCTGCGGCCAGTTGTCACACAGGGGGTTCTGTGTTGGACAGCTAGGAATGTGTCTATTTTGGTTTGCCAATCGCCTGGCCTTATTCTGGATAATGCTTCTTTCGCACTCCGAACGAAACGTTCTGCAAGTCCGTTCGTCGCCGGGTGGAAAGGCGCCGAGAGGACATGTCTGATGCCCTCCTCCGCCAAGTACCCCTCAAACTGGGTTGCCGTGAATTGCGGCCCATTGTCGGAAACTAGGGTGTCGGGTAAACCATGGGTGACAAACAGGTGTCTCAGGACTGAGATCACGGACTCGGCCGACGTGGATCTCATAAGAATGATTTCTAGCCATTTGGAGTAGGCGTCAACTATCACTAGAAAGGTTTGCCCGTGGAACGGTCCAGCAAAATCGATGTGAATCCTAGACCATGGCCCCTGGGGTTTCTCCCACTCTCGGATTGGGGCTGTAGGGGGTAGTGGCCTAGACTCCTGGCAGGCTTGGCATTTCGCTACCCTGTCGCTAATTTCCTTGTCCATCAAGGGCCACCACACATAGCTCCTCGCTAACCCCTTCATTCTCACGATCCCCGGGTGGCCTTCATGCAGAAGTTCTAATACCTTTTTCCGTAATTTTTCCGGAATCACCACCCTATCCCCCCATAGCAGACACCCCCCTTGAGCCGATAGCTCCTCTCGTTTCTTTACAAATTCCTTGAAACGCTCGCCCGGCGCAGCGGGCCATCCCCTTTGTACCCAACCAATTACAGTCCGTATTGTAATGTCCTTGTAAGATGCCCTGGCCACTTCCTTGTATGTGACCGGACCCGAATCCAAAGAGTCAATTAGCAGGATGGGTGCCCCCGGGGTAGGGTCTTCGATGGTCTCCGGTAACGGGCATCTGCTCAGAGCGTCCGCATGCCCTAACTCCTTCCCCGGCCGGTGAAGCAATTTATAAGAGTAGGCTGCTAGGAAGATAGTCCATCGGGTCAGCCTGGGTGAGAGAGCCACGGGCGTTGGGCGGTCGCCTGCCAATAGGCCTAGTAGGGGTCTATGGTCCGTAACTATCTCGAAATCACGACCGAATACATATTCGTGAAATTTCTTTACCCCGGAGACTATAGCCAATGCTTCCCTATCTAGCTGACTATAGTTCCTCTCAGCCGAAGACATTGTTCGGGAGTAGTACGCTATAGGGGCTTCTGTCCCATTTGGCAATCTGTGGCTGAGCACAGCCCCCACCCCGTAGGGAGATGCATCACAAACGAGCACTAATGGCAACGTGCCGTTGTATTGGATAAGGAGGCTATCACTGGATAGGAGGTTCTTCACTCCTTCGAATGCCTTAGCTTCCGCCTTTCCCCATGACCATACAGCTGTCTTCGATAGTAATTTGTGTAGCGGTTCAGCGATAGTCGCCTTGTTCTTTAAGAACACCGCATAGAAGTTAACCAGGCCCAAGAATGCCTGCAACTCCGTTTTGTTTTGGGGAGTGGGGGCCTTCCTGATGGCCCATACCTTGCTCTCAGTGGGGTGGATCCCTTCCCTGTCTATCCGGTAGCCCAGGAATTCTACGGACCCTATCCCGATCTGGCATTTGTTCAGCTTAACCTTAAGCCCGGCAGATCGGAAAATGCCCAAAACCTTTCTAAGCCTTACCCCCAATTCCTCTAAATTTTCAGCAGAAACCAAGACATCGTCAAAGTAGGGCACCACCCCGGGTAGTCCTTGCAATAGCCGCTCCATTAGGTTCTGGAATAACCCAGGAGCCACGCTAACCCCAAACTGTAGCCGGGTGCATTTAAAAGCACCCCTGTGCGTGACGATTGTTTGCGCTTCAGCTGTGCTGCTATCAACGGGTAACTGCTGATAGGCTTGGGCCAAATCCAACTTGGCGAAAACTTGCCCTTGGCCCAACGAGTGCAATAAGTGTTGTACTACTGGGACAGGGTATGCACTCTTCTGCAACGCTTTGTTTAGCGTTGCCTTGTAGTCAGCGCAAATCCGGACCGATCCGTCCGGTTTGACTGGGGTGACTATGGGTGTCTCCCATTTTGCATGATCTACGGGCACTAGTATCCCCTGGCTTACTAGCTTGTCCAACTCCCGATCGATTTTAGGCTTTAGGGCAAAGGAAACCCTCCTAGCTTTCAACTGGATAGGGGCAACTTGTGGGTCTAGGTTAAAGGAAATAGGGTTCCCCTCGTACTTGCCCAGGCAGTCTTTGAAAACATCCTCGAACTCCTTCATAAGTTCATGTTTGAGGTCGACTTCATTCCTGAAGACCCCGGTCACTCCCATGCCCAAAGCTCGGAACCAGTCCAGTCCTAGCAAACTTGGTAAAGTCCCATCAACTATGGTGATTGGCAGGGTTTTTCTGAACTGTCCATACTTGACTTGGATGGACGTTACCCCTCGAACAGGGATCCGATTTCCCTGGTAGTCCTGCACCCGCAGCTTCTGGGCTTGCAGCTTGCGCTTCGCGATGGCAGGCAAGTCTCTCACGAGGGTGTCCCAGGACATAATCGTGATCGATGAGCCGGTGTCCACTTCCATTTGGCACGGCACCCCTTCAATGTATGTTCTGGTGAAAATCTTTTCCTCTAGTTTCGTTGATGCGCGACCCACCCTCACGGCAGTCTGGTTTAGTTTCGCGCCCTTTTTGAATGGACCAATCCTGGGCCGCTTCGCGGCTCCCGCGCTATGATTGGTCGGTTTGAATTTTTGGCGTGAAGGTTGGGGGGCTCGGCAGGCCTGCGCTATGTGGCCTTTCTTTTCGCACCGTCGGCAAACCGCGTCCTTAAACTTGCAGTGTTGTCGTTGGTGTTGGCCCCCGCAGCTCACGCATTCGCTCCGGTCCTCTCTCTCCGGCCTCCCGGTCTGGAAAACCTCGTCCTTTTCCTCACCCTCCGATTCGGCCTGGACTTCCTCATTGTGCACCGGGGTTGTTTTCGCTCCAACCCCTGGCGCGTTTGGCATTTGCAGGGTCTCCGCCGCTTTGGTGGACATCTCATGAGCCCTGGCCTCGTCCAGGGCTATCGCCAGCGTCAGGTTGCTTCTCGACAGCAGCCGCCGTCGCAGCCGGATGTCCCTGACCCCACAAATGAGCTGGTCGAGCAATGCATCTTCCAAATCCCTGTATTCACAATGGTTCGCGGCTTTTCTCAGCGCCGCCATGTACACACTAATCGATTCACCCTCGCGCTGTACCCGCTGTCGCAACTCGAACCATTGGACGAACTTGGAGGGTGTCGGTGCGTAGTGTGCTCGAAGTGCCGTTTGCAGAGTTTGCCACGGTACCGACTGTACCGGCGTTGGCTCTGAAAGCGATTCTGCGGTGTCGAAAACCTCCAGACTGCAGTGGTTTAGGAAGTACGCTCGCTTCCGATTGTCCGAGACTCCTTGGAGTTCGTTCGCTTCGAGGAAGCACTCGAAACGAGCCATGTACGACCCCCATTTCTCCTTGGCTGGGTCAAATGGCGCTGGCGGCGTGTAGCTGGACATCGCTGCTTTCCGCCCTTTACTGTCTGGGTTCGCTGATTCCTGGTTAATTCAGCTCTTTCGTGTGATCTCGCTGCCCCGAGATCCCATCCTCGTCGCCAGTGTTAGATTCGGGCAATAACGAGGCAGGAGACCAGATGAGTGACAACAGCTCTTTAGTTTATAGTGAACCCAGCAAATACAAGCGGCAAAACCCCTCTTTATATACAGTTCAGGCTGAGGCTTCAACCAATCAGCAACATGCTATTTCCCGCCCAAGTTTCTCTCCAAAACTTTTAAAGATACATTACAAAAACTGAATGCAATATTCCAAGTGTGGCCTTACCAAATACCACAAAGTGGTATTAACACTTCACGTGATCTTGATTCTATCCCTCTGTTTATGCAGCCCAGAACTGTGTTGGCTTTTTTGGCAGCTGCTGCACACTGCTGGCTCGTATCTAAATGGTTGTCCACTAGGAGTCCAACATCCCTCTCACAGTTACTACTCTTGAAATAGTGCATGCTGAGTCCAGATTAAATTGTACAGCCAAACCAAGTTGGCCCTCTTCATTGCTTTAGTAATGCATTATTTTATATTTTATAATATATTTTTGGGTTTATTACAAATTGCTCTGAGAACTAAGCGGCTGATTATTCTGTATTACAGAACTATAGAAATATAAGGAAATATGCTTTGAAATAAATCAAAAATATGAATGCACTTATCTGTTATTCAACAGCAGTGTGCAGATATGTTTAGGTAGAGATATTTGTAAATGGTTGGTTCCTGTTCTCTCTTGTGTATTCAGTGAAGCAAATGCATGAAAGAAAGAGAACTATGATTGATCATTGCACTGTAATGGGCACTCTGCTTCTACTGAAGGAGTTCAACCTTTGTGCAAGTTACAAGACCCTCCTTATTAATGTCCTGTTACTACTAATAGCTCAGGGTACAGCAGGTTGGATTCACAGAGAATGCATTTGAAAGCAAATTCACACACACTTACTAAAAAATATCTTCCCAAGAGATAAGAAGTTGTTTGGTGCACGTTTAGCTTAAAAGATAAAGTTCAGTATAACACAAAAAAAATTCCCTGTCTGTAATATGACCAACTAATTGTTAAATTGCGTTGCTGATGACCATTAAATAGAATCACAAATAGAATAACGGAGTTGGAAGGGACCTTGGAGGTCTTCAAGTCCAACCTCTTGCTTAGGCAGGAAACCCCATACCATTTCAGACAAATGGTTATCCAATCTCTTCTTAAAAACTTCCAGTGTTGGAGGATTCACAACTTCTGGAGGCAAGTTGTTCTACTGATTAATTGTTCTAACTGTCAGGAAATGCCTCCTTAGTTCTAGGTTGCTTCTCTCCTTGATTAGTTTCCATGCATTGCTTCTTGTCCTGGTCTCAGGTGCTTTGGAGAATAGATTGAACCACCCTTCTTTGTGGTAGCCTCTGAGATATTGGAATACTGCTATCATGTCACTGAATATATTCTTGCATATTCCTAAAATCACCAAAATGGAAGGGCTTAGGAGATGTAGAAATCATTGGGCAAAAGCTGGTGGAAAAGTAAATCTTGGCCACAAGAAATATCACTACCACTTTGTCAGTAAGAAAACTGATTTTAGGACTAAGGTTAAAGTTCTTCCAGAAAGGAACAAACTTTTTTTTTTTTAAAAGAGCAAATTCTCCATCAGGGAGAGGTCTTGATTTTTTTGCTATTAGTTATATATGGCAGCTGTGAAGAGGACAGTTTCCCCCCTACACTTGGGGAGAAAGATGGTTTTCGTTTTTATTGTTATTTTTATTGATTGTTGTAAATTGCCCAGGATCATTGTATAACATAGGTGGCCATTTATTTTCTGTAAATAAATAAATACATTTGAATAATTAAACTATTATGCTTGCTGAACCATTCTGAACTGATTGGATTTGGTGAGAAGATAACCAGTTTAATACTGTGGCCAGAAACCAGGAGACTGTGAGTTGTGGTCCTCCCTTAGCTATGAAAGCTGACTGTATGGCTTTGGGACCGTCTGTTTCTTTTTCAGCCTAATGCAACAAAAGCTTAGGGGTTGTTTTAATGGAGGCAAAAGCATTAGATATGCATCTATTGTAGTGAATTGACCAAGAATCAAGGTAGGTAAACAATCTAAGAAATAATAGAATTATCTATGCCTTGATGACTTTCCATTTTGAATATTGCAATGTGCTCTACACAGGGTAGAAATCTTGAACTAAAAAAAAGTAGGATAGGTAATTCATACATAAACTAGCAGCTAGACTGTTAATCTTTGCAAGATATAAGGATTGTATGATGTCCACACTGCAAGATCTGATTGCTGGTTGTTTTCCCATTGAGCCGCGAGCTCAAAACTTACTTATTTATCTGCGCTGGACTGGGTTAGTTTTTTAAGTTATGGGTTTTTAATGGTGATTTTATAGTTTAGGGTTTTATATCGGTCGTTTGACCGTTTTTAGTTTTAAATTGGCCGGTTAAATATTTCATTTTAAATGTATTTTAAATTTATTGTGTACCTATGTGTTTTAATAAGGCTGTACACCGCCCTGAGTCCTTCGGGAGAAGGGCGGTCTAGAAATCTAATTAATAAATAAATAAATAAATAAATAAATAAATTAAAAGTATTGATACAAACCTTTAAAGCCCTAAACAGCTTAGCATGTTACCACGTGAGACACTGGCATTCCTGTTACAAACCTGACCAATCAATTAAATTTGCAAGTGATATCCTTTGAAAAATGCCCCAGCTGACATACAGAACAGAATACTCTACTGCATTATTCTCCCTCCCTCTACCTTTAGAAGAGCAGACACAATACATCACTCTCTCAGATATTAGAATAGCAATGCTTTTATTTATGTTTTACTTTTGTCAGGTTTTATATTTTTAAAATATTCTGTTTTATATTTTTAAAATATTCTGTATATTGGCTCTATGTCAGTTTGGTACTCCTTTAGCAGAAAGATACTGAATAAATATAATAAATAAGTAAATAAAAACAATAATAAAAACAATAGAATGATAGTGCTAGACTGGAATAGGCATAGCAACAGGTCAGCCAATGGAGACTATTTGGATAGACATGGTAACAGGTCAGCCAATGGGGACTGTTTGGATAGACATGGTAATAGGCCAGCCAATGGGGACTGTTTGGAAACTGAAACATAGTATTTGTTTGTATATGGGGTCATAAGAGACAGTTTGAAGTCTGGGCATGGCTTAGACTTGCTGAACTGTATACATAAGAGTTGGTTTGGCCTCTGTAATGGGTGCCTCTGTACAATATTAGCCTCTGTATTCTCTACTCTGTAATGACTTGCTTCTATGAATATTGCTTTGGTGTTCCTGATTTTGTATGCTGGTTTCTGGTATTGTATATAAAGAAATTTCCTTTTGTAGATGAATCATGCAGAATTATTTAATTGTGTGTCTGATTGTGTGTGCTGCAACAAATTCTGACTGTCTTCAAGTCCAACTCCCTGCCCAAGGTAGTCCTTATACCATCTCATACAAATTAATGTTCAATTCTTTCTTGAAAGTAATGGAATATCCACAATTCCAGGATGCAAACTATTCTATTGGTTAATTGTTCTCACTGTCAGGAAATTTCTTCCTAGTTCCAGATGTCCTCCAGGGGTGGGTTCTACTTACCTTTACTACCAGTTTGCATCGTGCTCACGTGTACACGCACTCTTCCGCGCATGCACAGAAGAGTTTTGATGATGTTTGGGTCAGTGGGCAGAGCCTCCTGCCAGTTTTCCTACTGGTTCTATAGAACCAGTCCAAACTGGGGGCAACTCACCACTGGTGTCCTCATGTCCTCACTAGTGTGGAATAAAGTTGTACTATCACTTCTTATGATCTTGATGTTGATGTAGTCTAGGAATGCATTGACTTTTTTGGTGGTTGTAGCACAAGTCTGGTTCATACTTGAGTGGTGATTGATTAGGACACCGAGATTTGTCTCACAGCTACTACTGTTGAGCCAGGTACCACTAATCTATATCTGTGCCTTTGGTTTATCCTGCTTACGTGCAGGAGCTTACTTTTCTTGTCACTGAACTGCATCTTAATGGATAGGGCCCATTTCTCTACTCTGTCAAGATCTTTCTGAATCTTGAATTTCTCTTTCAAAGTGTTAGCAATTCTCTCCAGCTTGGTGCCATCCGCAGATTTCATGATGCTCTTAGAGTGTCATGATTTATTCTGAGGTTTTGGGTAATTGTGAATGAGCACAAAAGTTATTCCAGCCCCTCCCTCCCTTCCATCAGTCTTGATAAAGGCTATTTATGGGATCTTTTTGTTTAAAGTATAGACATTACAAGTCAGAGTTTAAAAAATCACCATAAGAGTAACAGAGGTGTGCCCTGCTTCTTCCAAACTACACTAACTAAATCTAATCTAATCTAATCTAATCTAATCTAATCTAATCTAATCTAATCTAATCTAGTATTTCTCAACCTTGTGAACTTGAAGATACATGAATTCCCATGCTGGCCAACACATCTTGAGTTGCCAAGGTTGGGAAACACTGATTGAATCTGTACTTACAGGTTGATATTTGATAATATTTGCAATGAGGAAGCCTTAATGAAGAAGTAAAGGTTTCCCTATCAGCTCAAACTGGAAAGGTGTAGCAGTTGTTCCCCTCTCATAGGCTACTTGTAACTCTTTTTATGAATGGCCTATATGAAAACAGTCCACAGTCCGTTTTGCCAAGAGTCAAGATATGGTTACAATTTCTATGGTAGGCTACCAAGGACTACCAAGGCAGAAGGCTATAATGGGGTGTTGACAAATGTCCTGGAAAAATGTGGTGGGAAATTGTAACATAGTTATACCTCTATAATTCTCTGGAGTCAAGCTCAACTTAATGAAGACATCTCAGTCCCAACTCCCAAGCTGAAAACTACTGCAACCCTAAAAGTAGTATTTTACTATTCTGACTTAAGTTCAAACTATATTCCTAAGTTTTTAATTTCATAGCTTAATTCTCAGGAGCATAGACAAAACTCCTGAGGTGACAGATAATGTTAAATTAATCCTAGAACTGAATTAAGAATTGAAAAACAGTAACTTTTTGTTTGGTTTACCTGTGTATCAATCTGGTCAATTTGCACTTCTTATTACACTCATTGTGACCACTGCTCTTTCCTCCCCCTCCCAACTGTGTAGTTAAAAAATAATGACTCATGAACCACAACATCTGTACAACAATCTAAATCAAACATCATATGTCATACAGAGAAAAACAGTTCAATGAAAATTGAGCATGTTGATTAGTTACTCAACACTTTTAATATATTTGTTACAGGGACATGGAAGAAATCAGGAGAAGCTACAACTGAACATAATATGTAAGCCAAAAATCAAAGTGGAAAGAGAAGCCCTCTACATTGGCACATTTTTGTTGGTCTTCCTTGCCACAAGCTTCTTTAAAGAAGGAAGAAATCAGAAATTACAGCCTTTCCTAATTGGGGTACCTGTATGTCTAATTACTATATAGTTTTTGACATAATCAGAAGAGAGGAAGATTTTTGAATGAATGGTACTGAATATGGAAGAATGTGAAACTAGAGGGCAGATCTAATTTTGGACTAAATAGAGATTCAAGTATAGAGGGTTGTCTTATTTCCCAGCAATAGGATTGGATATCTGACAAGAAGTCTTGCTGGATCAAAATCTATTTTGATTGTACAGAGTTACACAAAGGGTGTGAGTCAACACTTTGAAGTTTGCATACAAAGAAGTGCTGCTTGATGGGAGGGAAGTAAACACCTCTGACAAGGAAATTTTCCCTCATGGCTTCTTTCTGGCCCAAATATATTACTAATTATAACTCAGATCATCTTTCAGATAATAGATCATTTCTATAATATATTTCTGCAATAAAGTCTAAATAGATTCAGAATCTTTTCTTCCTCATACCAATAATTGAAGTCCTGAAATTTTGTTTTGTTTTGTTTAATTTGATTAGTTCAGTGTTCCCAAGAGTATTTTATCAAACATACATGCTTCGATTGGAGAGCAAGGTGAAGAATGGAAGCGAGACGGTGTGAAAGAACAATTCCCTTTATTAGGGCAAACTGCAAATAGGCAACAAAAACAACAAATGGCAAGCAAGGCAACGAAAACTGCAAGACTGACTGTGAAACTGCGAAATTGACAGTGCCACAGATTTCACCAGAGAATCCATTGCAGATTAGAACTACAAGATGCCAGCATCCTGCATACCTTCTCATAAACTTCCTTCTAATATGCGGAAAACTATGGGACATCAAGAATTTATTCATGGGTGGGTGGATGGACGGACAGACAGACAGACAGACAGACAGACAGACAGACAGACATTCCAATATACTATTTGTAAAACAAATAATTTTAGGCCCATGGCATAATTTCATTTTCTTGTCTATAATTCGTTTCATCAATTCTAAGACTCCTGCCAAACTCACTGCACAATCTCAAGTTCTAGTATCATGAACAAGGGGAAGAAAGGGAGAAAGTCTGTCCACAGCATTGAGAATATAGTATTATACTTTTTCTTAAACCAAAAAGCCACAATCCTAAGTTTTTTCCTCTTATCAAAAATGGAGAACAATTTACAATTATTATTGTGTTAACCAAAAAAGGTCTTGGAATTTGGGTGGTATTGTGAAGTGCCAACTCAGAGACCACCATTTTATTTTCTGTATTCTTTTCCACTTACCAAATGATTAGTTTAAACACTACATAGTTTTCTGTTAGCTAAGACAGACATTTTAAAAATATGATCCAGTTGAGCACAAGACACACATTCCGGGATAGCTCAGGCAATAGAGAAGCCTGTTATTAGAACACAAAGCCTGCAATTACTGCAGGTTCGAGCCCGGCCCAAGGTTGACTCAGCCTTCCACCCTTTATAAGGTAGGTAAAATGAGGACCCAGATTGTTGGGGGGGCAATAAGTTGACTTTGTAAAAAAATATACAAATAGAATGAGACTATTGCCTTATACATTGTAAGCCGCCCTGAGTCTTCGGAGAAGGGCGGGGTATAAATGTAAACAAAAAAAAAATTCTTCTCTTCACCTCATACTTCAAGGGAAACATATTTTCTTGCTGGCTTGGAAGGAGAGGAAGTGCATGGAAAGTCTTTGTGGCAGCTGCTGATGGCCAACATCTGAGTGTAAGCTCAGTGAATGAGACCATGAGGGATGAATGTGCAGGGAAGAGGTAATAAAGTGGGGCCTAGTCATGTAATCTTCAATTAAAATGAAACACATACTAGGAACATGGCATTTCTACATGCCCCATTTCCCAGGGGAGATCATGAATAAATAAAATAATCATTCTGCTGACATGTGCTGTGCCTGGGACATATAAAGGATAGTTACTTCAGAAAAGCAAAGTCCCAAGTAAGAGATGAACTAAAGATACAAGTTTCACCTAGCTACATTATTAATAAACTGTCATCTTTTGAACCCAGGCTTAGAGTTGAGACCCAATTGATGGACATGCTTGGGTTCCCAAATTCTGTAGGCACCATGCCTATTGTGCCAAAAGGATAATGCAGGCATGCTAATAATACATCCACAGCTGTTTTTGAAATCTTCCAAGTCTGATATTTAATTTGGATTTTTTTAAAAAAGAATCTGGCTATATGTTTATGCCAGGTCCTTTGTTTTAATTGCTGGAGGGTTTTCCAAAAGGAAATTGGATTCAAGGGCACATTTCCCAGAGAGCCTTTTCTTTGGATGATGTAATGAAAACGATTGCCTTGCTACAAAACCACATTCATATTTTTTTTCTTATGTATTTGCAAAACAATTGTTGCCTATTTGATTTAATGTTGGCTAGTCTAAATGGGCTATCTTAAAAGAAAAATGGAAGTTTGCAAATCCTAAAGCAAAGTTAACGATTTTCTTTAATGATTAGAATTCATAAAAGTTTAACACAGGAACAGTCATAAAAGAGTTGGTTACTGTATATTGGATTCCCTAGCTTTACAGATTGAGTCAGAAAAACAGTCAAATCCAAGAACACATAGTCAAGAACTTCTTTTCTGGAACCACATTAGCTCACTCCAAGGTCAGGGAACCAGGGGTGAAATGCTCCCGGTTCGGACCGGATCACCCAATCTGGTAGCGATGACAGTGAGTGGTTCGGAGAACTGGTAGCAAAAATCCCTGCCCCCCACCCCCATGCCTAGCTGAGCTGCGCAATCTTCAGGGTTTTTTTTTTTTAACTTTTAAAAGCATTTTTTCTTCGGCCCAAAAAAAATGCTTTTAAAAGTAAAAAAAAGCCTCTGATGATCGCACGGCTCAGCTGGGATTGTCAGAGACTTTTAAAAGCACTTTTTCTACAACCTCTTCAGTGTTTAAAAGGATCTGACGATCCCCAACTGAGTTGCCTGATCGTCAGAGCCTTTGGTAAAAAAATGCTTTTAAAAGCTCTGACATCCCAGCTGAGTTGCCTGATCATCAGAGCCTTCGGTAGAAAAAATTCTTTTAAAAGGATCTGACATCCTAGCTGAGTTGCCCAATCATCAGAGCCTTCAGTAGAAAAAATGCTTTTAAAAGTAAAAAAAAGTTGGCCACACCCACCCAATCACATTACCCCACCACCACCAAGCCACGCCCACAGAACCAGTAGTAACAAATTTTACATTTCACCACTGCAGGGAACCATTTTCCATTGCCACGGTTCATGATCTTCTGTCATTTACAAATCTGTTTTCTCCTTTTTTAAAAGCATTTTCAAGGCAATTCATTGAGAATACCATCAACTTTTTAAACCAATGTTTCTGGATCTTGGGAACTTTAATATGTGCAAACTTCAAGTCCCAGAATTCCCCAGCCAGCTATGCCATGCCATAGCTGACTATTGCAACCAAGTAAGTTGTCTACAGACCAACTTCCAGGACAAATTAATGAGGGTTCATTCTTACTACTTAATGATCAGGCTAGTCATACAAAAGGCAAGTTTAAAGATATCCGCTGCTAGCACTAATTATCACCTATTTCACATGGTGTGTGCAAAAGAATACAAAATACTTCATTCCATTTATGAAAATAATTGGTACAGTTTTTGTTTTTGCTGGTACAAAATATAAATAGTGTAATACTACCTTCTATTGAATAAAGAGGGGGAAATGTATTCAGTACAATAAAATCAGTTTGCATGGATACCAGTGTGTTTTTTTTTAAGACCGGGTTAATGACAAGATCCCCTGTACTGTGTGGTTAACTGTGCACACTCCTAACCCATCCAGAGTCAGTAATAATGCCCCGTCTGTCCTTATTTCTCCTAGACACAGTTGCCTTTCAATACATAGTCTGAGTTCTTTTTCTGCCATTAATTCCAGACTCCTGAGGAGAATTCTAGATAAAGACTTCCACTATTGTGTCTCCATTTACACATCAATGATACTGCTAGAAATCTAGTATTTGCATTGCTTTGCTGTTTCATGGATATTTTTTTCTAGTTAGGACAGGAAACCATGTTGGTTTTGTACCTTCTGGAAACAGAAATTCAAGCATTTTGCCAGACTGAACCAGCACAAATATTTATCTTTCTTTACCTCTTCCTGGCATTTTGCCAAGATGGGCTGATTGCAAACTGGATCTCATCCACAAAGTTCTCTTCTGCTTACAAAGAACATTTCCTACATCCGGGTATGACAATTGCTTATATCTGCATTGGGAACATGCAGAAAACTCACCAACATGGATTGGAAAAAGGGCTGATAGGGAGAGTCCTGTTCTCAACTTTTCCTCTTTTATATAACAGACAAATACACAAGTGTTTATCTACACTACACTAAAGGCAATTTGATTTCACCACCATTTCCTCAACCCTCAGTTTCTAAAAAATTGTCTGAAAGCATTTTCATTATTACCAATCCTTGAAAGTGATGAGCCAATCAGAATTCTCTGCACTATCTGATCAGTTTGAGAATGTAAAAAGGACCATTCAATTAATGACTTGGCCTTCACCTTTCATTCACTGTTTGGCAATATCTCAAAAAGGAAAGAAAAGAGCAGTAGCAGCAATTTGGGTAGGGTTGTTGGGCTCCAAAGCTACAATTTTTTAAATAGACGACTGCTTTAAGGGATAGAAAAGGGACCGAATTCAGCAAGGGACCTACAAGGCAGGCTGAGATAAGAGTTCCTTCCAAAGGAAATGAATGGGCTTAATGGACTAAGTGAGGCAATGGAATAGAGAGGTGTAGCCCTGATTTGGAGTGGTATCAAGTCTCCATGCAGAAGTGCTCTCTGCAGAACACAGAACAGTTTGTGGGAGCTGCAGAAGGGAGTCCCGTTTCATCAATAAGAACTCTCACACAATGCAACTCTGCTGGAAATTCAGACTGGCTTTGAAGAGGCTGAAGCTTTTTATTCTAAGGAAAGCACACAGACAAGAGGCAAAGATCAAGAAAGTTTGATATCAGGAACCAGCAGCTGTTAGGGGTAGATTGTGGCTGCTCTCAGTTTGGAGGTGACATGTTCTCTCTGTCTGCAGGCTGATGATTAATCACTTATGTCAGCCTCTAATCCTATTCCGGGGAACACAAACACAATGGCATCCAGCCACACCTTTAGCTCAAGTAATTAGCAAATTTATATCAGCTGGGCACATGGCGACAAAGGTTGGCCCACAGCGGTGTTGAAAAAGCAACCACCATGGTCAATCTCTAATGATCTTTTGTCCTCAGTTGTTTGGCCTCATAATAGCCTTCAAGATTTCCTTGTTCTGCTGCCTAGGGGACCATATTCTGTTCTTGATTAAAGCAATACATTCTCTTCCCTACAATGCATGAATGCTCTCATATGAGTAGATTTCCTATACTTGTATTCCCACTAAATGAGCCTAAAATCTACCTAATCTGTAGAAACCAGAAGCTGAGTTTCTACCAACGTATTTGATGAGATTAGCCATACCAATATTCTGCAAATATTTTATAAAAGAAAAAATACCTAATTTGAATGGCAAAGCTTTACATTCCTTCAGAATCTTAATTTTAAAATATACAAGACACAATACTTACATTGCAGGGAGAATATATAGAATGTATAAACTAACATACTTTCTACATACAGAAGATGTGTTTTTAAAAAGCTCTCTTGCTCTTTAAGGGCTCAATTTCATATTCATGATAATTTTAATGTGAGTTTTTAGGCTAATAAGATAAAGTACACAAATTTAAATGTGTTAAATCATGCTCATGACTTTATAAAAATGAATAAATACTATTCACTGGTGGTGTCCACAGGAATGGGTCAAAAGATGACAGAAGCACTGAGGCAGAACAAAGCCAGACCCTTTGTACACATACAAAGGGTTGCGTACATAATCAATGTTGTGTATATGCATAAAAGGAATAGGGCTTGCATTTCAATGGTGTTTCTGTCATATTGTCTTTTGGGGCTCTATCCTATAAGGTAAAGGTAAAGGTTTCCCTTGCACATACGTGCTAGTTGTTGCCGACTCTAGGGGGCGGTGCTCATCTCCATTTCAAGGCCGAAGAGCCAGTGCTGTCCAAAGATGTCTCTGTGGTCATGTGGTCAGCATAACTCAATGCCAAAAGCGCACAGAATGCTGTTACCTTCCCACCAGAGGTGGTCCCTATTTTTTCTACTTGCATTTTTACGTGCTTTCGAAACTGCTAGGTTGGCAGAAGTTGGGACAAGTAATGGGAGCTCACCCCATTACATGGCAACACTAGGGATTTGAACCACTGTGCTGCCAATCTTTCAATTGACAAGCTCAACGTCCTGAGCCACCACATCCCTTTTCTATCTCTATCCTATAGACTACTGCTAAATTCTACATTTTCAAAAAAGCAAAAACAGTGGCTTCAGTACAGATTGGGTGTTTAATGTGTTTAATCAAGAGCTGTGGTGGCACAGTGGTTAGAATGCAGTATGCAGGCTACTTCTGCTGATTGCTGGCTGTCTGCAATTTGATGGTTCAAATCTCATCAGACACAAGGTTGACTCAGCCTTCCATCCTTCTGAGGTCGGAAAAATGAGGACTCAGACTGTTGGGAGCAATGTGCTGACTCTGTAAACCACTTAGAGAGGACAGTAAAGCACTGTGAAGCAGAATAGAATAGAATAGAATTTTTTATTGGCCAAGTGTGATTGGACACACAAGGAATTTGTCTTGGTGCATATGCTCTCAGTGTACATAAAAGAAGAGATACGTTCATCAAGGTACAACATTTACAACACAAATGATGGTCAATATATCAACATAAATCATAAGGATTGCCAGCAACAAAGTTACAGTCATACAGTCATAAGTGGAAAGAGATTGGTGATGGGAACGATGAGAAGATTAATAGTAGTGCAAATTTAGTAAATAGTTTGACAGTGTTGAGGGAATTATTTGTTTAGCAGAGTGATGGCAGTATATAAGTCTAAATATATACTAATTTGCTATTGCTAATGGGCTATTCCAGATTAGATAGTCCATTTGTGTAGATCCGAAGAATGATGCCTTTTTTTAAGAAGCCAAAAGTGAGTAATGCTGGACCATTTCTCAAGGATGTTGATTGCTTCCTGGGATTAGATGGTAGGGAGCAGGAGATATAGCTGCATTCAGCATAATGATGGCAGCCAATTCCAAATCCCCAAACGATCTGGCAGGAAGATAAGCAGTTTCATTCAAATGTATCCTAAGCAGCAATCACCTTACCTAGTTATATTTCAAACTGATGTATATAATCTGGGACAAGATAGTTTTTTTTCCCCTAATAAGTCTTTTAATCACTTCTTTTAAGCAGACAGGAACAAATCCCACCCTCAGGGAGATTTAACTGACTCTCTTAACCATGAGGTCTGTCAAATCTTGGCCAATTTATTTAGCCAAAAGGTAAAGTCTTAAGCAAGCAAATGGAAGGTCTCATCTTTCCACATATTGTTTTTGTCTCTTTATGAGAAGAACAGGACAGTTGTCAAGGTGATGGTCTGTGACCTGCAACACTGGTCCAAACTGAGGTGAATCCAATTAACTTTGTCTGCAAAGGGCAATGAACATTGATCATAGCAAATCTGCAACTGTCTGGTTCCCCTCCCCCACCATCATGCTGAGGGTGGAAGATGATCAAAGATTTGACTTTTACCTAAGGTTAGAGAAAGGAAAAAGTTGGTTTTCATAATATGCTCCAAATAGAAGTGGAGTTAATGGAGAAGAATGTTATGGAGAAGGTAAATAATTAGGCCAATAGCAGTAGTGGGATTCAAATAATTTAACAACCGGTTCTCTGCCCTAATGATTTCTTCCAAACCAGTTTGCCAAACTGCTCAGAAAGTTAACAACCAGTTCTCCTGAAGTGGTGTGAACTGGCTGAATCCCACCACTGGCCAAAAGAGGCAAGAGTATTTATAGCAGAATAGATCAGGAAATCAGGAATGGGTGGGTTACAAATATAGTGGCTATCACTTCCTTTCCTCAGCCAAGGAAGTCTGGTTTTTCCATAATATCTTGCCTTCAAATCGGATGGTAGTATTGATAAAGGCAGAAAAAAAATCTTCTGAATAAAAAATACAAACGATCAGGTCAGTACTTGAAGAACAACCAAGTGGCCAACAGATTCAAATAGGTCAACTACAGTCTACTACCAAACAGGAGACTTAACAGAGGATGCAAATAATTGCACAATATCCTTAATTTCACACACTATCATGATGATGTTTACAATCATCCTACATAGTAGTTCTACATAAAAAAGAGATGCTAGATATTCAAGCTGGCTTTAGAAAAGACACCATTGCTGATGTGTGCTGGATAACTGAGCAAGCCAAAGAATACCAAAAAGAAGACAGTATGTGTTTCATTGTTTATAGAAAGCCTTTGGTTGTGCCAACCCTGTCAAACTGTGCTTTAATGTGCTTTTAAAAATGGGAATCCTGGAACACCTCATTATGCTCATGAGAAGCTGATATACAGGTCAGGAAGCCACAGTATGGGCAGAATATGGTGAAACAGATTCCAGGTTGGCAAAGGAGTGAAATAAGGCTATATAAGCTCCCCTTGTTTATTCAACCTAAATGTGAAAATATTTTAAAGAAAGCTGGAAGAAGAATGCAATGACGAAACAGTCAAAGCAAACCTCTTCAACATTTTCTTTGGCTCAGTTTTTGTTAACTCCAATAACACATATCCGACATTCCACAAACGAACCAGCAATGACTATGATGATTTAACTCATATAGATTTCACAGAAGACAACGTTGGAAAAGCTCTTCACAACTTAAAACCATCGCTTTCTATTGGACCCGATGGACTATGTGCATATTTCTTAAAAAAACTTTCCATTAATATAGCTGAACCCCTAAGTATTATCTTTGATAAAGCTTTCACTACCAGTTCTCTTCCCAAACTTTGGTCACTAGCCACAGTCATCCCTATCTTCAAAAAAGGAGACCCCAGCTTAGTCGAAAACTACAGACCGATCTCCCTTTGCTGCGTCACCTGCAAAGTCATGGAATCTATCATCAACCAATCCATTACCTCACACTTAGAAACTAACAACCTACTCTCCAACAAACAATTTGGTTTCAGGAAAAAATTATCATGTAACTTACAACTTCTCCACTGCAAAAACATATGGACTTCAAATCTAGATCAAGGCAAATCAATAGATGCAATCTACATAGACTTCTGCAAAGCTTTTGACTCAGTAGTACACGATAAACTTCTCCTAAAACTAACATCCTATGGCATCTCAGGACCCCTCCACAAATGGATATCTGCTTTTCTGTCTAACAGACAACAAGTGGTCAAAATTGGCAATGCTTTATCAAATCCTGTTCCTGTCAAGAGTGGCATTCCTCAAGGCAGCGTCCTTGGACCAACACTCTTTATACTATACATTAATGATCTTTGTGACCATATCTCAAGTAATTGTGTTCTCTTTGCTGACGATGTCAAACTATTTAACACCACAGACAACACTTCTATCATTCAAAACGACCTTGACCATCTAACCGCTTGGTCTAAAAATTGGCAGCTCCAAATTTCAACCAGCAAATGCTCAGTCTTTCATATAGGAAAAAAGAACCCAAAAACTAAGTACATACTAGATGGACATTACCTTACAGACGACCCCATCCCATTAAAGACCTTGGAGTTTTCATGTCAAATGATCTAAGTGCCAAAGCCCACTGCAACTACATAGCAAAAAAGCTCTAAGAGTTGTAAACCTAATTTTATGTAGCTTCTTTTCCAAAACACCACACTACTAACCAGAGCATATAAAACATTTGCTAGACCAATTCTAGAATACAGCTCGCCTGTTTGGAACCCTCACCACATCTCTGACATCAATACAATTGAACGTGTCCAGAAATATTTTACAAGAAGAGTTCTCCATTCCTCTGAAAACAACAAAATACCTTATCCCACCAGACTTGAAATCCTAGTTTTAGAAAACTTGGAACTCCGTCGCCTTCAACAAGACCTAAGTTTAACTCACAGAATCATCTATTGTAATGTCCTTCCTGTCAAAGACTACTTCAGCTTTAATTGCAATAATACAAGGGCAACCAATAGATTTAAACTTAATGTTAACCGCTTTAATCTAGATTGCAGAAAATATGACTTCTGTAACAGAATCATCAGTGCTTGGAATACCTTACCTGACTCTATGGTCTCTTCCCATAATCCTAAAAGCTTTAACCAAAAACTTTCAACTATGGACCTCACCCCATTCCTAAGAGGACCATAAGGGGCGTGCATAAGCGCACAAACGTGCCTACCGTTCCTGTCCTATTGTTTTTCTTTTCTTCTTCTTATATATATATATATGCTTATACCTCCTAACATTTACTCATATATATGTTTATATATTATATAATCTTTTTGTATGATGTTGTGACAAAATAAATAAATAAATAAAATAAATAAAGATGTGTTTTAAAATTGGAGGAAGAAACATCAAGTAATCTGATGCGGATGATACTACTCTGACAGACAAAATGCAAAAGATATGCAAGCTCTAGTAATAAAAATTGAATAACATTGCTAAGAGGTCTATAAGGGGCGTGCATAAGAGCACAAATGTGCCTACTGTTCCTGTCCTATTGTTTCCTTTCATTATATCCAATTAATATAGTTATCACATACTTATGCTCATATATATGTTTATATATTATATAGTTATTTTCATGCTTATGCTTATATATACTGTTGTGACAAAATAAATAAATAAAATAAATAAATAAACATGAAAAAATGGGAGTAAAATTAACTATCAGGAAGACCAAACTAATGACATCAGCCTTACAACTGATAATAAAAATATTGAAGTGGTAGATACCTTCTGTCTTTGAGGATCAACCATTAACAGAAAGGAACAAGAAGTTAAGAAATAAGTCATAGACATGGTGGCATTGTAAAAGCTATTTGGATGTCAGGATAGGACTACGCCTACAAAAAATAGGAATAGTGCAGACAGTGGTATTCTCTGTGACACTCTATGGAAGCAAAAGTTGGGTTTTGAAGAAGCAAGATAGCAAAAGTATTGATTTTTTTTGAAATGTGATGTTGGAGAAAACTCCTGAGAATATCATAGATATCCAGGGAAAAAAAATTGAACAAATCAACCCACACTTCTCACTCAAGGCACAAATGATGAGGCTTGGATTATCCCACTTAGATACTTTATGCGAAGAACTAGTTCTTTGGAGAAGGACAATGCACAACAAAGTGGATGGATGTTATAGTGATGATACACACACTATTGGAAGACTTAAAGGTTAGGAAAATGATCAGGGAGAAAAGTCCATTTATATTGTCACTAAGAGACACCAGTCTGATGAAAATATTTATTAAACAAGAGTTTTATTCAGAAATTTGAAAAATAATTTATCTTAGACTCAAAATCAAAATATGGAAAACTTGGAAACTTGGACTTGCAATATAAATTAATAAATATATTTTTTCTATTTGATGGAGCTAGATGCAATTTACAAAAATATTAGCTCCTTAAAACCATCTAAGAAAGCCAGTTTGGTGTAATGGTTAAGGTATCAGACTAGAAACTGGGAGACCACGACTTCTGTTCCCAATTTAGGCATGAAATCAGTTGGGTGATCTTGGACAGATTTTTCTTTCTCAACCCTAAGAAGCAGGCAATGGCAAGCCATTTCTGAAATCTTGCCAAGAAATCTGCAGGGATTGCATATTGCCAGGAGTCAACACTGACTGGAAGGCAGTAATAATCACAGTAATGATAATAGTAATAGCTGACCTGAGTGCAATCCCAAAACAATTGGAGCACCACTTGAACACCATTGGCATTGACAAATTCACCATCACTCAATTGCAAAGGGCAGCTTTACTTGGATTCCTGCACCAATACCACTAATGCCATCAAATATTCACATCTGCCTATTCCAAGTCCCTCTGAAGGACTTGATTGACAAACAAAAGTGCCAAATCCAGTCTGAAAATCTGGCTGATTGTGTGACATCCAATAGCTTGAAGTTTGCAAAATTTCAAAAAGATGCAATTTTTTTTTATTCTCATAGGAATGTCTTTGGTTTTGTTGAGATAGAGAATCACAAATAACTTTTTATTAGATACACAAATGTATTTTGTGCAAAATCAGCATTTATATTTGGAAGTTTTACACCTGAAAATATATTTCTTGTCCTATTTTTAGTTTTATTTTTGCAAGCAATTAATTATAAATAGAGAAGGCTTAACTAACAGCTTTTCAGAAGGATAGTTGTAGGGTTTCTTGTAGCGTGAGAATGTTCAACTTTGATTGAGGATGGAGAGTAATTTCCTCTTCCCTTCTCTTTTGGTTCACAATTGCTATGAAATGTCTATAGCAGGGGTCTCTACCTTTTCCAGCTCTGGGGGGGCGGGGGAGGGGAATGGTTCCATGCAAGCGGGTGTGCACACTTGCACTTGCAGCTCCATTTACACAGCTGTGCTGCTCACATAAATGAAGCTTCCCAAGTGAGTGCCTGCTGCTCGCGCAATGGAGTTTCCCACACGAGTGCAAGCACCAACTGCTCGCACAAATGGAGCTTCCTGTGTGGGTGTGCCTGCCATTCACACAAATGGAGCTGTGCACCTTCGCCTGCCACTTGTGCGGCCTGGTTTCAAACAGACTGGGCCATGGCTCAGGGGTTGGGTCTATAGGATATAAATAGCATGGAAAACAATATTGGAAAATTTCATAAAGGCAGGCTCAGGAATGACAAACAGTTTAAGTGGCTTTTGTGTTCTGTTGACCAAAATCACAGACAATGTAACAGCACATGGATGGATGATGACACATAGGCTGATGGAGGCAGGATTGCTTAAACCTCTTTCACTTTCGCTTTAATATCTTTTTGTGATTTAATGTTGTTTTATTAGACTATTTTTGTGTGTCAGCAGTGTACACCAAGCTCATATGCTTTTGTGATGAAGAAATAATTTAAATAAATTAATAATCTTGCATTTTCCAAGAAACTATATTTGAGTGTTAAGAGTGACAGAGAGAGAGAGAGGGTGGGGGTGGGGGTGGGGGAGAGAGAGAGACAGAATTTTAGTATGTTTCATGTTTTGTGTCTGTTCTTCTCCAAAGCCACTAGAGGTCCTGTTGCCATTTCTGTGCATTTCTGTTTACCGGCTTTCCATGATTGCCAAGAAAATATCCTGTAGTTACAGAAGTGATGAACAATTTTCTTGTCCTGCCAGCTTGTGGGGAAACAAGTTGAGGACCTAGATAGAATAGAATAGAATAGAATAGAATAGAATAGAATAGAATAGAATAGAATAGAATAGAATAGAATAGAATAGAATTTATTGGCCAAGTGTGATTGGACACACAAGGAATTTGTTTTGGTGCATATGCTCTCAGTGTACATAAAAGAAAAAAAAATACCTTCATCAAAGGTATAACATTTACAACACAAATGATGGTCATAGGTTGAAATTTAACCCTTAATGATAGCAACAAAAAGTTACAGTCATACAGTCATAAGTGGAAAGAGATTGGTGATGAAAACGATGAGAAGATTAATTGTAGTTTAGATTTAGTAAATAGTTTGACAGTGTTGAGGGAATTATTTGTTTAGCAGAGTGATGGCCTTTGGGAAAAAACTGTTCCTGTGTTTAATTGTTCTGGTGTGCAATGCTCTATAGCAGGGGTGTCCAAACTTGGTCCCTTTAAGACTTTTGGACTTCAACTCCCAGAGTTCCTCAGCCAGCTTTGCTGGCTGAGGGACTCTGGGAGTTGAAGTCCAAAAGTCTTAAAGGGACCAAGTTTGGACACCCCTGCTCTATAGCGTCATTTTGATGGTAGGAGTTGAAACAGTTTATGTCCAGGATGTGAGGGATCTGTAAATATTTTCACAGCCCGCTTCTTGATTCGTGCAGTATACAGGTCTTTAATGGAAGGCAGGTTGGTAGCAATTATTTTTTCTGCAGTTCTAATTATCCTCTGAAGTCTGTGTCTTTCTTGCTGGGTTGCAGAACCAAACCAGACAGTTATAGAAATGCAGATGACAGACTCAATAATTCCTCTGTAGAACTGGATCAGCAGCTCCTTGGGCAGTTTGAGCTTTCTGAGTTGGCGCAGAAAGAACATTCTTTGTTGTCCTTTTTTGATGATGTTTTTGATGTTAGCTGTCCATTTTAGATCTTGCGATATGGTAGAACCTAGAAATTTGAAGGTTTCTACTGTTGATACTGTGTTGTCTAATATTGTGAGAGGAGGAAGTATAGAAGGGTTTCTCCTAAAGTCTACCACCATTTCTATGGTTTTGAGTGTGTTCAGTTCCAGATTGTTTCGGTCGCAGATTGTTAGTACATTTCTGGCCCGATTGTACAGCATTTTATAACCTTTTCTGTAGGCTTCCTCTTTGGAATGACGTAGCTGCTTAAGTTCCAGATTGTTATGGTCGCACCACAAGGCTAGTCGTTCGACCTCACGTCTATATGCGGATTCGTCATTGTCTCAAATGAGACCAATCACTGTTGTGTCACCTGCGAACTACAATAGTTTAACAGATGGATCGTTGGAGATGCAGTCATTGGTATACAGAGAGAAGAGAAGTGGGGAGAGCACACAGCCTTGGGGGGCCGCTGTACTAATTGTACAGGTATCTGAAGTGATCCTGCTTAGCTTCACCTGCTGCTTCCTGTTTGTTAGGAAGCTTGTGATCCACTTACAAGTCTGTTCAGGTACTTATAGCTGGTTTAGCTTAGTTAGAAGAGTGTCTGGAATGATGGTATTGAATGCTGAACTAAAGTCTACAAAGAGGACCCTTACATAGGTCTTTGGAGATTCAAGATGTTGTAGGATGTAGTGCAGAGCCATATTAACAGCATCATCTGTTGATCTATTTGTTCGGTATGCAAATTGCAAGGGGTCTAACAGCGGATTCGTGATGGTTTTCAAGCAGGAAAGCACCAGCCTTTCAAAGGCTTTCATGACAGGTAAACATAGACCCCTTTATATAACTGTTCATGGAGCACTTTGTTTATTAGTTTCATAAATACAGCTGAGGCTCCTTGTAATCCAAAAGAAAGTACTTTAAATTGGTAGCAGCCCAATTTAAGTATGGTATGTTAAGTATGGTATGTTAAGTATGGTATGTTAAGTGGTATATTAAATGCCGTTTTCCACTCATCTCCCTTATTCTTATTTAATAATATGCCTCTCTCACGTCTAGCTATGAAAAGATTTTTCCTTGTGAGAGGTGTGCCAACATGTCCTTCATAAGGGGGTACATGTCTTGTATGCTTATTGTGTTCAGATTCCTGTAATCTATGCATAATCTCATAAAACCATCTTTTTTCTCTCTGAAATGTACTGGGGCTGCAATTTTCAGGCATGCTGGTTCAATGAACCCTTTTTTCAGGTTTTTGTCAATGAAAGCTCTTAATTCTGTCAGTTCTCTAGGGGACATGCAATATTGCTTTGGTTTGGGAAGCTTTGCCCCTGGCAGAATTTCGATTGCACAGTTGGTAGTGCAGTGGGGGGGAGTTCGTCAGATGCCTTTTCACTGAAAACCTCAGCTAGGTCTCTTTATTCCTGTGGTATATCCCTGTCTGGGGTTCCCCAACCAGGCATTGCCGTTTTGCAGTCAGGCCCCCCTTTCTGGTTTTCCTTTTTGTCATCAGTGAAAGTTACCCGTAACTGAAATCTGATTGACCCTTGCTTCCAGTTAATTTTGGGATTGCTAACCCCAATACTAACAGCCATTCCACGCCACAAATGTCAGTGTCTCTTTGTGATTATCCATAGTTATTTGTAGGGGCTCAGTAGCAAGCATGGTGGGTTCTCCCCTGAATATTGATCTAACTGGCAAAATTTGATCGGGGTCCTTAGTCTCCTTAGGTTTATTCCATTTTCCTTACTAGGGTGGGACTAGGGTTCTAAAACAACTTGTGCATCCTGAGCCTAGAAAAGCAGAGAGTTTTACTTCTCTGCCACGAATGGGTATAAACAGTCTTGGGGGGAGGGTAAGCAGTTCAATTGGGTTGCTTACCAGTGGTTCATCTTCTGGGTTGCTTTTGGTGAAAATTGGTTCCTCCGGTTGGATTTTTGGAGTTTTGGTCCCCAAAGGGTAGGGGTCCTGATATTCAATGGTTGCCTTGCTTTGCAGGGCAATTGCCTTCCCTCGGGGGCTTGGCTTTGTGGGTTTCCCCTAACAGGCAGTCTGATTTCCTCACCAGCATCTTCGAACGGCACTCTGCAACTTGGTGCTCCTCCTTCCTGCATTTAAAACAAGCCAACAACCTCGGGGTGAAAGGGGGTGGGAATCACTTCCAGCCTCTGCTTGGTTAGTACAGGTTCCTAACTATGTCAATCTCAGCTTCCTCCATGGTGAAGTACCACTCAGACAGGCAATCTGATGCTCCTCTGGTGATTCAGGGATTATAGAGGTCATCATTTAAACCATTTTTGAAACAGTTCACCAGGATGTCTTCTGGTCAGTCAACATGGCAGGCCAAGTCCTGGAACTCCTCAGTGTATTCAGCTACAGATCATCACCCTTGTTTCACGACTTTGATTCTATCTCGGGCTTTTCAGTCAGTTAGGGGGTCCTCAAAGTGGTGATGCAGGGCCATCATGAATCTGTCGAAGTTTCTCAACTCTGCGGCATCCACATTGTGCAGGGTGACCATTCATCTGACTGCGGCTCCCTCTAAGGTGAGCGTCATGACTCGTACTTGAGCACCTTCGGTTTGAAATGCGTGCCCGTATTCTTGCATGTAGGTAAGTAGATGTGCCATGAAGAATCCCAGCGGCTGTGGATTTCCATCAAAACCCTGTCTCTCCAACTGTGGCCCCCTGGGCTGACCTAGTGTATTTGCAGCAGTTTGAATCGCAGGGGTGTGTGTGTTGCAGCAGTGGCTATTTCAGCGGCATCGGCTTGATCCCCTGCAGTGGGGTCTGGGGTAATCCCCTGGATGTTGTTTGTGGCTTTGGGTGGCAGTTCCAGTCCCCCTCTCAGGTTGATGTTTTCTAGTGCCTCTATTACTAGCCGGTTGATGTGGTGCTTCAGTTGATTCTCCCTCCTGGTTTCTTTGAAAGTTGCTTCTTCCTGGGATGCCCCCAGCTCCATGATTGTTGTGTCTTGCCCACCCTCAGAGCAGCCGGGGCCTTCTTATCTGCTCCCGAACACGGAGGAATGTATGCCTCCCAGCCCCAGTCCTGGCTCCATGCCCAGACAAATTGCAGAAGAAGGAGCATCTCCCTGCCCCAGCCCTGACTCCATGCCCAGGCAAACGGAGCAGCTAGACCCCTCCCCCTCCTCCACAGCAGGTGAGCCTGAGGAGGGTTTACTCCCAACAACAGCTGATTGGAGTAATCCTCGCATCAGAAGATTGGAAAGGCGGAGGCAACAGAAGGAAGGGAGGGGCAGGCCTTAATGAGTGCTGAGTCATGGAGCCACACCCCATGGCCTATATAAAGGATCTGCTTTCTGGCAGTCTCTGAGTCAGGCAAAAGTCGAACTTATCTTGCTGAAGTCACTTACTGGTCTCCTGCCTGCTCTGAGGACTTTGCTAGGACTTTGGGCAGAGCTGCAGAGGCAAGCCTGATTCGGATTTCCCTGACCCGGCTGTCAGCGGAGGAGTGGGACACGACAATGATTGAGTCTGAGGAGTATGCTTCGGGTTGAGCGATGGTGGAGATATCTGTGTAGCATTCGATTTTTCCTCGTTCGCTGCTTTGCTCAAACATTGTTGCAAGGTCCCCACAGTAAAGCGAAATGTGATTCTCTTGGTTGACTTACTTTGCTGAGTCTGCTTTCTGTAAGGATCTGCCTCTCCTCCTTTCCCAAGAGTATAGACTCTTGAAACATGGTATTACAAAAGGAACCTTTTATTGAGAAGAAGTGACAGCAGAACAGGCGAAGCAGATTCTAAATTCCCTCCCACTGCACAGTTCGAAATAGGGCTCCAGAATCCATCCCTTCAGTTGGAATGTGAATTTCAGCCAATCCATAGGTGTGAAGATGTTTATTGTAACAGCTGTCCTGAGAGCCAAATAAGGATTCGTTCCCATGGTCTTCTCCCGCTTTCAACTAACTGATACAATCCACATGGCCCTCCCTCCTTATTTCATTTCTAAAAGGTGAGAATACTGCAGAGTGCTTAGGCACCAGGAAAAAGGTTATAAAATATAGGTTACCTCATGATTCCCCCTCCCTCCATATGAATGGCAGTATCACATCAGAGATCTGACACTACCTGAAGGTACATTTTCTTTGTCAATTCAGTTTTCTGTTCATCTGTAAGATTCTTAACTAGTATTTTCATTTTTTTCTTTATTTATTTATAGCCTGGCTAGGTGGCTCAGTGGCTAAGACACTGGGCTTGTCAATCAGAAAGGTTGGCAGGTCAGTTCAAATCCCTAGTATAGGTCTCCTGTGTGAGCAAGGGGTTGGATTAGATGATCTCCAAGGTCCCTTCCAACTCTGTTACTGTTATATGTTATTCTCAGTCCTGCCAATTCTCCATATTCCTCTCTTTTTCCCATTAGCTTAGAACCAGTTTCCAGTGGTTCTTCTAGTACAAATACCAAATCATCTACAAAGGCTTGTAGTTTGTATTTTTCTCTTTTTATTTCCAAACCTTTTATTTCTGGATCTTGTCTAATATTTCTCTTTAGTACTTCCAGTGTTAGCATAAACCCCAACTCCATATTTGTAGAAAAAGGTACTTTTACTGAGTATGAACTGAATGCAACGAAAGGAAAGCAGAGTATGAGGCAATAGGTATGAAAATTGCATATTGCATATCCCCCCAAGGACCCAAGTTGAATGTTCAATCCACATCTCCTTAAGGTGTCATGTGGGGTAGTTCTTCAGATGGTGCCATCTATGTGGTATGCCAGAACGATTGACCTTGAGTGCTATCAGCATTCCCTGCAGCTGCTATGAAGTCAGTGAGAGATTTCCTCCCTTTCACAAGATATCTCCACCAGCTCAATTCCCCCCTCCCAAATCCCTAAATTACCCCCCCTCCCATTACTATGACAACCAAAAGTAAGGAAGCATCATAGAGGTTGACATTCAGCCCTCCTGCAGAAGGGACATTAGTCCTAGAAGAGAAAACAAGAGAAGATAGACAGAGTAGATAACCCCCAACTAGGTGAAAAACAAAACATAAGCATACATATAAAACCCAACAATTAGGGCTTATCAGGGTATTTACTGTGAAATAACTGTAAAAGTTTTGGAGCTCTGACCTCTTGCTCATTCATCCATTCAGACTGAGAGGAAGGGAAATGTTTCCAAGCCACCAAGTACTGTACTTTACCTCTATGTTTTCTAGAATCAAGGATTTCTTCGACCTCGAAATGTTGCTCTCCTTTGATGAGGAGAAAAACTGGAGGGGGGGGGGTGAGTTGGTCCGGACGAATTGAGGAGATATGTACAGGTTTCAGCAAACTCACATGGAACACCGGGTGGATTCTCCGGAGAGTTTTTGGTAGCTCTAACTGTATCGTGGCCAGGTTTACAACTCGTACAATGGGAAAAGGACCTGCATATTCAGGTCCAAGTTTTTTTGACTTTTGGGTAGTTTGTAAGTACTTACTGGAGAGGAAAACCCTATCCCCCACTTGGTAATCCTTTGTCATAGCCCTTTTCTTATCAGCTTGTTTCTTATGGGCTCTGTGAGCCTTGTCGAATGCCTTACGAGTTACAGCCCAGGTAACCTGAAGCTGTTTGATCCAGTTTACCAAGGATGGCATTTGAGGTTTTTCCTGCAGTAATTCCAGGATAGGCACAAAGTCCTGATCCAACACCACCTTGAATGATGTAAATCCAGTACTACTGTGTATGGAGTTATTATAGGCCACCTCTCCAAATGGCAATAAGTCTGCTTAGTTATCTTGCTGGTAATTTACATAACACCTGAGGTAATTGTTCTAATACTGAGTTAGTTCTTTCACAAGCTCCATTTGTCTGAGGATGGTGGCAGAGCTTAGCCCTTGGGCAGAGCCTAGTGAACTCAGGAACTCCCTCCAGAAGTGGAGGTGAACTGAACCCCTCTATCAGAAATTATTCCTTCTGGAATACCGTGTAACCTGTAAACATGATGAATGAACAGTTTAGCTAACATCTTTGCTGAGGGAATCTTGGAACCAGGCACAAAGTGCACCTGTTTGGAGAATAGGTCCGTAATCACCCAAATGACTGCATTTCCACTACTTTCAAGTAGTTCAACAATAAAGTCCATGGATATCTCCTTCCAAGGAGCCTCCAGTCTGGTAACATTCTGGAGTAACCCAGGCGGCTTCCCCAGTGGCCTCTTTGCTGAAGCACATATAGGGCAGCTAGCCACATATGCTTCTATGTTCTTCTTTATATATATATATATATATATAAATAATTTTTATTTCCATTTTCAAACATCATATTTATGTACAAACTATTATCCATCATTAATCATTAATTTTTATTTATTACTGATTCAGGCCTGCCCAATTGCCACTTCCTTTCTTCACAACCTCCCTCTCTACCCTCTACTACTTTCCCATCCATCCTCATCTCCTTCGCTTTACTACTTCCTCTCCTCCTTCTCCACTCCTCCCTTCTTCCACCCTATCTAACCTTCTTATTCCCCTCCTCCTTCTCTACTCATTCCTACCTACTTTCTTCCCTCCTTCTACTCCTCTCTCCTTTTCTTCCTGAAATGGCAGTCGAGCATCCCCAATATCATTTAAAAATTTTTAATTTCATATCTTCAAAAATTACTGTACATTAATAATCAATCCATGTATCATTCCCCCCCTTCCCCCCCTCCTCCCCCTTCCCCCCCCAGACTTCCCAGAGCAAATACCGGGTATTATGACCAACAATCACAATCTAACGTATACAAAATATACATAACCTCCCACCTTTAAAAATTTAAAACTTTAGATCCCCTCACAATAAAAATAAAAAGATAGGAAAGAATAATAAAAAAAAAAAGGAAAAGAAGAGAAGCAATACCAACTTCACATATTACTTCTTCTTACAGTCCAATCTTAAAATTAATCCATCTTCTCAAATTCAATTTTTTTCCCCACTTGTATATTCCTTCAAATTTCATAAGTCCATTTCTCAAATTACTGTCCATCTTCTCGAACACAAATTTTTATCACTTATATATTTCTTCAATTGCCATTACATTTAATGTCTGTTCTTCTTACAGTCCATTTTAAAAATTAGTCCATCTTCTAAAGTTCAATTTTTTTTCCAGCCACTTGTATATTCCTTCAAATTTCATAAGTCCATTTCTTATTTTACAATCCAGCTTCTCAAATTCAAATTTTCATCACTTATATATTTCTTCAATTGTCATAAGATTTAATATCCAATCTTCCAATACTACTCCATCAATCAAATATCATTTCAAATAAAATCTCTCAAATATAATATTCATCCACAATATAACAGTAAGCAGTTAAAATCATTACATCCACACTATCTAAATTCATAAATTACACTTTCCATCCTTCACAATTGAATAATATCATCCCATAGATTTATACCATACGAATAGCAAATAACAAAAATCCTATAATTTATATCCTAAACAAATCAATTCCAAAAATTAACCATAATCATCATATTCACATCTTAAACATTCCTCCCCTCTCCCATTCTATTTTCCATCATTTCCAAACCAATTAATTTAGCATCTAACAACAAAGGATTCCCACTCTTTAAAACATTAATATAAAAATGTCTCGCTTTCATAACTGAATTAAGAAAATACTTTCTGCCTCTAAAAATTCACTGACAAACCCATTGGGACTTCCCATCTAAAATATATCTGATGTTTCTTAAACTCATCTACTAAAAAAGCAAATTCTCTTCTCTTTCTTAACATTTTAGGAGGAATTTCCTTCATCATTTTTATATCTTGTCCCAATATTTGGAATTTATTTTTATAAAAGGCTTGCAAAATTTCATACCTAACCTTTTTAGTTGTAAAATAAATAACCACATCCCTCGGTACTCTATTTTGTCTTGCCCACCAAGAATTAACACGATAAATTCTTTCAATATTAATCTCAAAATCTTCCGGCTCCACACCCTTTATCTGAGCAAAGGCTTGCGTAAAAATCTCCTTTAAATTTTCCTTCCTATTTTGTTTCAACCCCCTCACCCTTATAGCATATTCCATTAATCTATATTGTAATATTACTCTTTCTTCATCTGCCCTATCTACCTTTGCCTGTATATCTTCCATCTTATTATCTAAGTTCCAATTGTTTTGATTTTTTTGATTTTCTTCTATTTTCCTTTGCAACTCTAAATTAGCTTTATTAATTTCTGCAAAATCATCCTCCATCTGAATACAAGAGCTCAATATTTGCGCAATTGCATCCTTTACCATTTTCATTTCCCTCTTCTGCTCTTCCACCACTTCCTTAAAATCCAACATCTCTTTCTCTATTTCATCAAATTTTTGATCTATTTCTAAAAAATGACTCTCCAAAAACTCCTGTAAAAAATTTCTTAATTCCTTTTTAATTTCTTCTTTTAATTTTTGAATCTGAGCTGAAGAAATTTCAAAGTTTTTAATGACTTTTGGCACTATTTGCTTAAAAGCCATTTTTTAAAAAAAAAAATATATATATAGCTTGAAAATGGACCAAGAAGAAGAAAAAAAATTAAAAAAGAAAAATTCAAAAAACTTTTCTTCTAAATCACTATAATCCCAAAGAAGAAGAAAAAATATAAATCATAAGATTCTCGTTTCTTCCATTTAATCATTTCTATATATCTTCTATTTCGACACTAACTGTTAGTAAGCATTTTTTTAACTTTCGTTTTCAATATACACATTCCACAAAACCGCCATTTGCTTTCTTCTCTCCTATCTTCGCAGCAAATATATCCTCAGGGGCTTGCAATCTTCTTACAAACAAATTCTTCTTACAAACAAATGTTAAAACTCCAGTTTCTGCTCCATCCACAGATCTCCAGTTACAGTCCATCATAAATCAACTCCAGCCATGAAAATTGGACACTTTGTTTGTCCGCCATAAAGGCAGAAGCCTCGCCCAGCCAGGAGCTTATCAGGCTATGGAAGGAGATCTCCCCGTAAGCCTTTGAAGCTTATTAGGGTGTCTCAACTTCAAACCTGAATGCTCATCTTTCCTTCTTTGCCCGAAGGAGAGAATTCCAAGCTGTCGGACCCAGATTTATGATGTCCTGACAGCTCTTACTGACTAGGGAGTTAGCAGCTAAATCATAGCTGCTCTCCACGAAGCGGAGCCATACCGGAAGTCCTTCTGTGTCCTTCTTTATGGATGGCCACTAGAATTGTCATTTAACTACATGTAAGGTCTTCACAAACCCAAAATGCCCATCCACTTTTACATCATGGGATTGTTGTAACACTGTCCCCCTCAGACTGGTGGGGACATACAACTTGGATCTCATGTGAGATCATCATGAACAAAGCACTCATTGCCATGGGAGATGATCAGCTTTTAGGGCTTCCCTTAACTACTCACTTTAACCAGATGGGTATGGTCAGGTCCCGTCTCGCCTGGGCTCTGGTGACAACAGGAGCTGCCAGCTGCTTTGAAGGGATAACCAGGTAGATTACCTCCAGCTGTGCACTATTGTATTGAGGCAATCTCAAGAGGACATCAGCCATAAAGTTCTTTCCTCCAGGGAGGTAGCACAGAGAGAAATCAAAGCAATTAAAGTGTCGTGACCACCCGACTTGTTTGGGTGACAACTTCTGGGGCATTTTTGGGGCTTCTAAGTTCTTATGGTCTGTCTACACCTAAAAAGGGTATTTTGCCCCTTCGAGAAAGTGCCTTCAGGTTAGCAAGGCCCAACGGACAGCAAAAGCCTCCTTCTCCCAAATTGCCCATCTCCATTCGGTCTCAGACAATTTATGGGAGGTGTAGTAGCAGGGTTGTAAAGTTCCATCAGCATTGGCTTGAAGTAGCACCACCCCAACAGCCACATCACTGGCATCGGCCTGGACAACAAAAGGGGCTTCCATGTTGGGGTGTCTTAGAACAGGCTCGGTGGCAAACAGTCGCTTCAGTTTCTCAAAAGTAGCTTGGTATTCCATGGTCCACTTGAGTTCCCAGCTAGGTTTTGGCTTGGCCTCTCCCTTTGTTTTCAGTAATGGGTAATGCAATTTGTGCAAACAAGGGGATAAACTGACAATAAAAGTTAGCAAACCCCAAGAAACTTTGTAGCTGCTTGTGGGTGCATGGAGGTGCCCACTCCAGGACTGCCCGGACTTTTTCTGGGTCCATTTCTATATCCTCATTTGATATGCAATAGCCTAAATAGTCAATCTTACTCTGATGGAATTCACATTTCGACAATTTAGCATACAGTTTAGCTGCTCTGAGTTTTTTTAGGACTGACCACACCAGATTCACGTGTTTGTTCATGGTCTCTGTGTAAATAAGAATGTCAATTAGATAGATCAGGACCCTTTTGTAAAGATGTTCATGTAATACCTCATTAATCAATTGCATAAACACTGCCAGGGCCCCCTGTAGTCCAAAAGGAAGCAACCCAGGAGACAATTGAAGGCAATTTTCCATTTGTCCCCTTCCTTAATTCAAACTCTGTAGTAAGCCTTTCTCAAGTCCAGTTTAGTGAAAATCTTTCCCTTAGCCAGGTACACTAACATGTCTTTCATAAGAGGCAAGGGGTAAACATTTTCTATGCAAATGGCATTCAGGTTCTTGTAGTTGACACATAAGCGAAGAGAGCCATCTTTTTTCTCCCGAAACAGGACTGGGGCATCCACCCATGGCCTAGCTGGTCGAATGAAGCCCCGTTTTAAGTTTTTATCAATAAAGTTCTGCAGCTTCTCCAGCTCATGAGGAGTCATGGGGAGTCATGGAGTAGATCTTTGGTTTAGGGAGTTTCACCCCAGGGAGGATCTCTATGCCACAGTCTGTAGGCCGATGGGGTGGAAGCACATCTGATGCCTTCTCGCTGAAAGTCTCCTTGAGGTCCCAATATTCCTTAGGTATTTTTTCCTCCCCAGTAATGTGTTCGCTGCCAGCTCCTTCACAGTTTTGGCCATGCAAAAAGGTTTTCTCCCTTCTTTCCCTGGTTGGGTGAAGCAGATGCATAACCATCTCTTTCTCCAATTCACCTGCAGGTTCCATTTTTGGAGCCAGGGCAGTCCAAGCAAGAGGGGTCATTCCATACCAGGGGCCATGATAACCATTGCTCAATGGTCCCCCATTCATATGTCAACCAGTTTGGTCACAAAGTGGGCTGCCCCCCATAGCTACTGACCCATTCAACAGGCAGAATGTGATGGACACTTTCATTGTTTTTAGTCTCAGTCCCAATTTTTCCACCATCTCTGGGCTGATGACACACCTAGTGCCTCCTAGTGCCTCCAGAGTCTAAGAGGGCTAGCATCTTCCCCTGGGCACCGGATGATGGCACCCTTAGTTCTACCGGGATGGTCAAGGGACCCCCATACTGACTTACCAGGGGGTCATTGTCAGTGTCAGTTTTGGTTTTGCTGTCTCCTGCAGTGGTCAGAGCTCCCAACTCCTCCAGCCCTGGGGGTGCGAACTCAACAACTTCCACCCACTTCAAGGCTATCTCGCGGTTGTTTGCTGGTGGCTTGTTGGCTCTCTTCCCTCCAGCAGGGGTTGGCTTGGAACTGAGTTTGGAGAAACAATCAGCAGCCTGGTACCCCTCCTTCCCACATCAGAAGCATGCTATGGACTTAGGCTTCAAGGCTGGCCCTTCTTTGGAAACTCTGGGGCTTTCTTTCTGTGGAGGGGGGGAAGGCTTGTTCCAAACTCCCCTCCCCGGTAGCGATCTCTGGCCAGGTCAATTTCCACATTGGCTGCCAGCACATACCAGCATTGCAGGTCTCGAGGGGCCCCTCGGGAGCAACAATCCTTGTAGATGTCCTTGTTAAGGCCATCTTTATAACATTCCATCAGGGCCTCCTGGGACTACCCCCTCATGTGGCGCACCAGTTTGCGAAACTCCTGGATGTATTGAGCCACCAATCTCCGCCCCTGATTTATGGACTTCTGATTTTAGCTTTCCGCTCAGCCAGGGGGTCCTAAAAGCACACTCAGAGAGCAGCCATAAACTGGTCATAATTCCTCAGGAGGGGAAAATTCTCATTATGGAGATCCACCAACTAATCAGCAGCCATCCCCTCCAGGACCATGGTGATGCTCCTCACGTGGGCAGCCTCCAATGGGAAATCCTCTCCATACTCCTCCGTGCGATTCCACACTTGGATTAGGAAGTATCCCAAAGCCTTGGGATCTCCTCCATATTTTACTGCAACCAGAGGAACTTTTGGAATTTGATACCTCCGTGGCCCTGCCCCTCCATGGGGGGGCCTGGGCTGAAGCCACTACTTGACCTACAGCATCCTGTGCCCCCTTTGGCCAAGCTCTAGGAATCTCATCTGTGCCTGCAGAAGCCTCTTCTCTACCCCCCACCGGGTGTTCAGTCTTCCTCTGCACCAGCAATGCATACCTTTCACGAGCTTTACGACTTTCAAAAGCTTCTTTCAGAAGCTGCAGGGCTTGGGTCAGCAGGAGGTCTTCTTTGTTCTCTTCTTGCCAGGTCACCTCTCCACACCAGCATCTGGTAACTGTCACCCCAGGAGGGATTTCCTCTAAAGGTTCCATCCTGCCCATGCCCAGCGACCACTTGGCTCTGACCGGCTTTTCTTCAAGGTGTAATTCAGACGTCCACTCCAAGGCTTCCCTGCTGTGCCTGGACTGAGGAGGGGTGGATCCAGCAGCTCCCATGTCCTCTTGGTCACTGTCTTAGTCAGACATTCTTTGCTCAGCCCCCACGGTGGAGTTTTCTCCAGGATGGCTGTTAAAGCAGACTTTGCTTAATGTCAGGTGTGCCTCCATTCAAAACTGAAGAAAGAAAACCCCCTACTCCATGTTTGTAGAGAAAGGTACTTTTGCTGATTATGAACTGAATGCAATGAAAGGAAAGGAAAGTCTGAGGCAATAGGCATGAAAATTGCATATTGAAAGCATCACCAAATCCCTCCCCCCAAGGACCCAAGTTGAATGTCCAATCCACATCTTCCCAAGGTGTCATGTGTGAAGTGCTTCTTCAGATAGTCTCATCTATCTGGTATGCCAGAACGGTTGACTTTGAGTGCTATCAGCACTCCCTGCAGCTACTACAAAGTCAGTGAGAGTTTTCCTCCCTTTTAAGAGACATCTCCACCAGCTCACTTCCTCCATCCCAAATCCCTAAATTACCTCCCCCCCTCCTGTTATTATGGCAGCCGAAAGCAAGCAAGCATCATAGAGGCTGGCAGTTAATATAAATAGTAATGAGGATAGCGGGCATCCTTATCTTGTGCCTTTTTTTATATTAAAATTTGCCGTTGAGTCCACATTCACTATCACTTTTGACAATTGTTTGGAGTATATTATCTTAATCATATTCAGAAACTTCTCACCACAATCCATACATTCTAACAGTTGGAACATAAATTGCCAATTTACGTTATTAAATGCTTTCTATGCATCCAGAAAAAAAATCCAACACCATTTGTTTTTCAGATAGTACTTCATAATATTTCAGCGTGTCTAGAATAAATCTTAGGTTATTCTTCTCAGAGCAAAATTTTTATTTTCCATAATAATTCCCACAATTTGACCAGTGTACAATACAATCACTTATCCAACAATCGATCCTATACTCAAATTATACTCCATCAGGGCTGCTCGACCGCCACTCCCTCCCTTAATCCTTTCTACCCTTCTCATCCTTCTTCGACTTTCCCCACCATCCTTCTCCTCGCTTTCCTACTTCCCCACCTCTTTCCCACTTCTCACTACCATCCTTTCTAACCCTCTATCTTCTCCTTCTTCTCCTTCTCCTATCCTTTCTTCTCCCTCCCTTCTTTCCTACCTACCTACCTGCCTACCTACTTTCTTCCTTCTTTACTCCTCTTTCCTTACCCTTTCCCTTCGGGAGTGGTTACCGAGCAGTCCCGACTTTACACCATTCCAACTTGTTTAATTCTACCATTATTCCTGTACAATGGCAATCAATCCATAGGTTATTCTTAATTTGTCTTTCAGGTAAGAATCCATTTTGGTCTGAGTGGATGAATTCATTCAGGAATCTTTTTAATCTTTTTGCGATTATTGATGCAAATATCTTGTAGTCTGCATTTAGTAGTGATATAGGTCTATAATTCTCTATTTGTGTTAAGTCTGAGTCTTCTTTCAGGATTAATGTTATATTTGCTTCTATCCATGAATTTGGTATCTTAGCTTCTATCAGAACTTCACTGTAAACCTCTAGCATTGACAAAGTTAGTGAATCCTGTAAATATTTATAAACTTCCACCGGTAGTCCATCTAGTCCTGGTGTTTTATTGTTCTGTTGCCTATTTATTTTATTTATTCCCTCTGTTAATTCCATCATTATTATTGTTTCATTTAGCGTTGCTTTCATATTTTCAGACATTTTTGGTAGTTTAGCTTTTTTTAGGTATTGCTTTATCTTTTTCTCTGAAAATTTTCCTTGATAATATAATTTCCCATAAAAATCCTGAATTATTTTCTTTTTTATCTCATTTTAGTGTTGTAAGATTCCCCTCTCATCTTGTAATTTGCTTCTTGTTCAGCTTGTATGCTAGCCATCTTCCTGGTTTATTGGCATTTTCAAAAAAGTTTTGTTTTGATCTTTTAATTTGTTGTGCCAATTCTTCTTTTTCCATTAGGTTCAGCTTACGCTTTATTTCCATTTGGTTTTTTAATTTCCCCTTTTGCGGATCTTTTTGTAGTTCTATCTCAAGTTTTTTATGCTCTTCTTTCAGTATCTTTTGCTGTTGTTTTTTCCTGTTTTTTCTCGCTATATAGGTTATAGCTAATCCCCTGATATATGCTTTAGCAGTATTCCACATGTTTTGTAATGAAATTTCTTCTTTTTTATTCTCCTTAAAGAAAAATTATATTTCTTTGCCTGTTGTTTGTATAAATTCTTTATTTTTAAAAATTAATTGGTTCAATGTCCAAAGTAAATC